>NC_085100.1:2854067-2939067 GCF_963422355.1 Corticium candelabrum
TAACACAGGAGACTGGCTAAGACAGGAGACAATCTAAGACAGGATGATCTCTAAGACAGAAGACAATCTAAGACAGCATGATCTCTAAGACAGAAGACAATCTAAGACAGCATGATCTCTAAGACAGAAGACAATCTAAGACAGGATGATCTCTAAGACAGAAAACAATCTAAGACAGGAGATGGTCTAAGGCAGAAGACTATCCAAGACAGGAGACAATCTCAGACAGGATGATCTCTAAGACAGAAGACTATCTAACACAGGAGACTATCTAAGACAAGACGATCTCTAAGACAAAAGACTATCTCAGACACAAGACTATCTAAGACAGAAGACTATCTAAGACATGAGACAATCTAACACAGGAGATGATCTAAGACAGCAGAAGATCTAGGAGAAGATCTAGGAGACGATCTAAGCAAGCAAACATTCACATGGCTAACAAGTAGCATGTTTACAAGTGAGAGGGTAGATCAAACTGGTACAACAAACTACCTGACATCATCAAAACCCAAAACATAAAAACACACATAACTCAATTCTACACAATCACGTGTCAACAGCAACTCTTATTACTGAGAGATTAAACCTGTTGAGACTGAGACTTGTCCACGTGTGAAATACTGTCAGAGCTTTTTGTTGCCAGACTCGACAACGAAGCCGAAGCCGAAGCAGAATGAGCCTTCTCAACTGTATGACTTGTCTTCTGTGCCTCTTTCCTGTACGAAGGTGATTGACTGATCAATGCAAATGGTAGCGATGCGGCAGCATGCCACTGCTGAAACGTTTTCCATTCCGATTGATTCGTTACGGCAGTTGAAATCACATGTAGCCCATCGCGTTCAAGCTAACACACACAATAGAGACAGAAACGGATAACAAGTTCTAGTAGTATGGCCATACCAAAGTGCCTGCAGAGTCAATGACAACAAACCGAAGTCCTCCTTCAACACTACCAAACACAAAAGATCAGAAACTTCCAATTCTGTTCCATAATGTCAATGACATGACTACCAGTAGGTCTGAAAACGTAGCCATTTACATGACTGGTCAAGACGTAATAGCTAATCAAGAGCATGCTGTTCAACAAACAACTTATTCAATCTGTTTTGTCCATGCATGCCACTACTCTAACCCTAGTCATCATGATCAATAACAATGCAACAGAACAACAGCAAACAAGCCAAATTTTATGTTTATATTTCGATGTCAAATAAATACATTAGTATATATGATGCAACAAATAAAGAAATTAAACTAAACGTTGATGTTGATAATTACAAATAACAATGAATGCCCAAAATTTAAAATGTCAGGTCAACCTCTTGCTAGAGCACAATGTCCGACCCAAATTTTTGCCTTATATTCCACTCTGTGTAACTCATATTGCTTGCTCACTTGTATTGCCTATGCAATCTGTCACACATATCGTCTTCGTAATCCAAGCTGAGCCACGGCATCTTCTGTTCTTTCACAAACTCCATCATGTCTGTAGCAGACCTATAACATAGAGCCATATTGTACACTCAGAACGGACAGTGTCAGTGACACACCCACTTGTCGCTTGATATAAATACAACCTCAAAGCTTCCAGCGTTATCTCGCAGTATTTTGTAGAATCTAAACAAAAATTAATTGTCTACAAAAAAAACAATCAACAAAAACGTGACAACAACTTTAACAAAGTTTCAATAAAATTGTTTGTTTTGTGTTCCCGAGAAGAGAATAGAAGCTAATGCAAACAAAAACATGTATATGAAATAATGACACTAAAACGGCTCACTGAACAGTTACCCCTAAAACAGAATATTCACGGAAATTTAACTGATCAGATTGTGAAATGAGTTTTCCTTCAGAGTCTCGAAAGTGTGCTGCTAAGAAGAAGTCAGCTATGTCTGATTGGAGATCTCGTTTAGGAGATACCGTGCCGTTGGTTGACGGCTGTGTTGCAGGAGGAGGTGGAGATGATACAGAGGATTGCACTGAAGACGTAGAAGCTAGAAACAGAGCAAAGCAAACACAATTTTAATACCACAAATTGTGCTTGTGTGTGTGTGTGTGTGTGTGTGTGTGTGTGTGTGTGTGTGTGTGTGTGTGTGTGTGTGTGTGTGTGTGTGTGCGTGCATGTGTCACTAGTCTTGCATGCTCACACATATGTATATGCAAACTATCTCTTATGTGTAGGTGCTGACCTAAAGATGCTGTGGCCAAAAGTGTTGTTGAATGTTGACCATCCTTTCTCTGGGATTCCTTGTTATCCTGTTCTACTTCACTAAGTGAGGCACTGCACCACACAATGATTATGATCAATTTACATGAATTCAAGCAAAAATAGCAAAATATCAGCCAAATGCATATTGAGGCATAAGACTAAACAGGCACACAAGAACGCACACAGACAGACAGACAGGCAGACAGACAGACAGATGGACAAACAGACAGATGGATATACAGATATACCAGGGCTCAAAAAATTGGTCCAACCATTTTGTCGTCATTTGAAGAGTTTCCAAAAATTTTAGGTCGTCAAATTTTTTAGTCTAGGATGTTATGTTGATATCAATCATGGTATTTAGTGGTACAATGGTATATCACCATTTGTACAGCGTTCTAAAACTCAGTGCAGTGCAAGCATACAGCGCAGTATTCCGTACTTCACAGCGGCATGTAACCAAGAGTATCCAATACATTACCGCTGAGCCAATGGTAGGACATGTTACACATTAGACAGAGCTAAGACATCTTCGCGGAGGCAGGGAAGACAATAGTGATAGCTAATTGAATTAGTGATTACGCATACCACCTCTCTTTGCCAAAACAAGGCGGGGTTTCAACCAGACTTCCACATATCATCACACTGCGAAAACTGTCTGTTTCTTGCTACTAAAATCGCATCTACCTATTTTGGCCTACAGGATTTACCATTGTCTTCACTTCCTCACATGCTCCCTGGTCACAAACTTTATGCCTTTACTCTGTCAGCACCCTGAGATGGCTCTCACACTACCCGTTTCATTATCCGTGATATGAGCAGTTTTTCAACGTACGCTGCTGGTATATAATTTACTACACGTACATGTCACTGTACGACAAATGTCCCAATGTGAGCGTCAAAGCGGCGCATGTTTCAGTACAGTACAGCTATCTGTCTGCATACCGAGAAAGCCATTACAAACTAAAAAGCCTTAGTCTGCTCTAGTCGTCATTTGACGACCTAGACTACAACATTAGTCGTCAGTTGTAAAATTTAACTCGTCAAATGACGACTTGACGACCTATTTTTCGAGCCCTGCATACATACCGACTGGCAACTGCACAATACATTAGTTATATCTCACACATTCGTCCCCTGCTGATCAGGATTATGACTCGAATCCAATATCAGCGATTGCCTTGATTGTACATTATTAACACTCATTGTAGTCTCTGTGTCGTCGTCGTCGTCAAAATCGCGAGCATTGTCAATAGAACTAAATGTGCTCATCATGTCGTCATCACTACAACAAAGACAAAATCCTTAATTACATCAACATAAGCTGGTCACTGTAACCACATGTCTCACTATGATTTTCCCTGTTTGAGAAACTGACACCATATCTTTGCTACAACAACAACTGACTGGACCTTCACAGAATTACACTTGAACTCCAGACTCAATTCTTCCCTTCGTATCAAAGCAGTAAGGATATTAAACATCACAGCTACCTTGCTGTATATACAATAATCGAGTATATTAAGACAGGCAGACAGACAGACAGACAGACAGACAGACAGACAGACAGATTGTTTTATTTGAACTCTTACTCTACCGATAACAAGCGCTAACTTTATGCAAAACAATAACAGTCAATAGACGAAATGTTGAATGTCTCTATCATATGTAAAGTCATCGAAGTTGCACTTAGACAACTTTGACAACTTCTTAATAATCACTCGAGAGTTGCAAGACTGTACAACTACAGACAGTTGCTTCCTCCATCTATCTCGAAAGTCTGCTTCATTGTTCCTTCCATGTTCATCTTTTGACTTCTTGGAGATCTTATTTAAATATTCTTCAGCCATAGGGCCCTAAAAGCCAAAGTGCTTTGAAAACCAATGGGATACATAGTGTGGTGGACTCTGATATGGATTGTTGTTGACCATATTTTGCCATCTTTCTTTGTTCTCGCATCTCTGCCGCGTAGCCTGATCTTTTGGCAGCTGATTTTAGGGTGTCGCAACAATGTAGGTGAGCCATTGAAATATCCAAGTCTGTTGTGGAATATTCAGTAGGATTGTATTGCTATATCCGGTTGGTTCTCTGAGTTGATATATCTGTTTCAAGGCTCAACTTGATGTAGAATGTTTAATTCATCTAAACATTTAGCCCAAGTCGAGACAATTGTATTATGTTGCCAGGCTGGGCCCCCGCCAAACTTGCAGGTTAATAGATGGTAACCATGTTCATCAAGACTTGCGCCACAATCACACTTGGTAACAATTTGAGAAAGGTAAAGGAATGCCAAGTCTCAAGAATGCTGTCAACCGAAATTCTGAAGATTTAATAACAAATTTTGGTGCTGAAGGGATAGTTCGAAGCCATAAACCAGCTCCACGTCCCTGACATGACCTTATCCTTGCAGCATGCTTGACAGAAGATGTTTTCATAATACATGTTGCAGCATTCTCTTCAGCGATATCAGAGCTTAGGCTATTTTGTAGTTTTACTGGATTTGCCGTAAGTCCAGACAAAGTCTGAGGTGTGAGTGCCTCTCCATCCGATCCTACAGTGGCAGAAAGGCTTGCAACTGCCTCACAAAGATGCTGATAGAAAGAAGGTGGACAGACAGACAGACAGAGACAGCCAGATAGACAGACAACCAGACAGACAGACAGACACAGATAGACAGACAACCAGACAGACAACCAGACAGACAGACAACCAGACAGACAGACAGACAGACAACCAGACAGACAGACAAATAGACAGACAGATAGACAGACAGACAGACAACCAGACAGACAGACAGACAGACAAATAGACAGACAGATAGACAGACAGACAGACAACCAGACAGACAGACATGTACAACGGTCATCGTTGTGACTGCAAATCTGTTTAGCAATACGTATGTCCTACTCTCCATTTATCTGTTTGACCATTTGTCTGCTTCTGTCATTGTATGTACAAGAGTTGACTAACAGCTAATTAATTAATCCATATTTACCCTTCATAGATTAATAAATCAAAGTGTTTAGAAACTAGTTGATCACTATTTACAAGTATTGCATGTCAATGAAGCATGCTGCAACAGGTTCTCTCAGACCTTAAAATGGAAGTCTCAAGAAAGCAACAAAATTAGTACTATGACAATATACCTTCAAATTTTGTAAACTAACTAAAGCTTGTTTGACACAGCCACTCCAAAAATGGTATACATCCTCCAATTAGTCATACCTTTTCCTGACTCTGTCTATTTGGTTGTCTAATCTGTGTCTCTCTGCCCTTCTGTCACTTTCCTATTTTTTCTTTCTTATCACTCAAGATTTAACTTTAAAATCAGTTCAAATTTCTAAACGAACTCACAAGTATCGACAACACAGTGTGCTCTAAAGTTTAATAAAGTAGAAAGCAACTTACTCTGATTCGGCCTCTCTACTGATGTGCTCTGCCATGTTAATGTAAAACACTGCCAACACCTTTTTCTTCCCGTGTCCAGACTCCTAGGAGAAACGGAAATAGAACAGACTCACACTATACAATCATTCATCATTTCTCACATCTTCAACTTGAAACTTATACTCTTTCTCATCGAATCCTTCTCCCTTCGTTTCCTGCAACAGTAAAAGACAGTTCCGTACATTGCATGCGCACTTATTAACTAAGTTGTAACGTTCTAGTAGATAGTTCTGCCACTTTGCATGGAACGTGCACGTTTCATCTACCTTATACAAAGTCACTAGCAACTCTTGCTCGTCGGGAGGATCCCACACAGCATGAAACTGGCCGCTCTCGCTTCCCTCCGATATGCGAGCCTGCAGAGCAACACCCTACGCATCACTAACAACCGAACTGACAGCAATGTCAACACCAACCGGACTGCTGCTCACAGCTCTCTGCCCACGCGACCAGCGGACAGTCAGAGAGGTCGGGCGCCTGCAAGAAACGAGAGCAAACATGAAGTCGGCATTGCACGCACGCGACCAGTCACTGAGTAGCAGGAGACTCTAGGTGACCAACCATCCTTTCAAGCATATCATGTCGATTGATTCGAATGCAGATGTATAACGATATTTGATGGCATCCTTTCCTACGCGCCCCAGCTTGCGGCCAGCCTTTGCGAGAGCGCTGGCCATGATATGAACTGCACCAAATCTGAAGACCCGGATAATCAATAACGCGTCGTCGTACAGACCACACGTTGTGGGCTAAAAAATATTTCATACACATATGTATGATATTCTGTAAGTTCTGCACACTTTAATCATGGCTAAAAAAATCAGTAATCTGGCTTCTCCAGAGAAGATTCAACCAGATAACGTCATGTACCAATTTCAAGATGCACTCCTTACTACTAATGTTTCATGGAATATTCAATTTCTAATGCAGGAAGTTCAGTCTCACATAAAGTTCAACTACTTGCGGCCAACTGTAGCCCTTAGCTTTTCCTTTGCTTTGTTACTAAGATTAAAGTCTTCGATTTCTCTCTGCAGTTGATCTTGAGTGCCATGGCCACCAAGATAGCCATTCAGACGTGCAGCAATGTGTGATGTCATCAAGTCGGCATCAGAAAGATTCAACTCATGCAAAATTTGAGAATTTTGCCTGAGAATGTATTTCTGATGATAGCTAGAACATAAAGCAAATGACAATTTAAACTAACTAAAAACAAACCAAATAATAATAATAATAATAAATAATAATAATATTTATTTTTATCGAATCACACACAGTAATGCAGTTCCCACTGGGGCATACTAATACACGTACAACACACAGCTAAATACAGTAACAACACAAGACAAACTACTTCCCTTCAACCCAAAATAGAACAGAAATCTCAAAGAATAAAACAAGACGATGTTCCGGTACTAAACTGTATACGTTAACCAAACCACAAACAGTTCTGTATGTCTGCATGTGTTTCTTACATTGCCCCGAGAGGGAACCACCATTATGTTGGTGTGATCAAGTTCAGGGCCGTAGGAGCTGGTGCAGCTGGTCCAGCCATGGCCGGACCACTTTTTCCCCAGAGTGAACTCTTACCAGAGACCCAATTCAGAGCTGTATACTATAGGAACCATGCAGTCTAGTCAGTCCGGTTTTGGCCGGGCTATCTTTCAAAAACTGTACTTCAGATAGGTGGCAATTGCCCAAATCTTCTGATTAAAAATATAGTTGATTAAATAGCTAATATATTTATAGTTGAAACAAAAGTAAATTATATCATCTTGACTTAATTGCTATTGCGCTGCCCAAGTCTGAGGTCATTGCATAGGTTCAAGAACCCGTTGTACAATAGATTATTATTATATTACCAGCTAGTATGCTGGAAGACTGCTCTCTTGGCACTATCGTTGGACCACACCCTCTTAGCGAGTGCTAAGCCGGACCACTTTTGAAATTCTTCCTACGGGCCTGTCAGAATCAAATATATCATATCATATCATATCATTTCTCTTTCTCCCAGTCAACATACATACATTGTACAAACAGATATAATAAACAGACAAAGTTAAAACTAATGGACAGATAGACACAAACAGACAGAGTAGACACAGAGACAAACAGAAAAACAGACACACTGACAGACAAACAAAAAGATAAACAGACAAACAAAAAGATAAACAGACAAACAAAAAGATAAACAGACAAACAGATAAACAAACATACAAACAAAACAGCAAAAATCCAGTTTTAGAATGACAAAGACCTAATAGAAACAAAATTTTATAGCTTAGTGCACTAAACAGTTCAAAAAATAGCAAATACAACATTGATATTTTAACCATACTTCTCAGCATCGTAAAAGGTCTGCGCAGCTTCTATCTTGGTCATGATTTTCTTGGACATCGTCTTCTGCAATGCATCACGAGACGACAAAGCCTTCTTATGTTGTTCTTCTGAATGATAAAAAATCGCAGACATATACTGTCTGTTCATTGGCGTCGTGCAGCTGTGGTTCTTCCAGAACATGTCCAGTAGCTCCTCGTACGTAATTTTGGCTGCATCAAACTCAAGCATGACACTCTCTGTGTGATCTCCCCTATGTAGACAGACAAAAACAATAAAAATACAAAACATAATACGTTAAGTAATAATTTAAAGAGTAGGCGTTCCAAACCGCGTTTAACAAAGGTCTGGAACTGCGAGGCTACGCTTTGCCCAGCCTCGTACCCAGGCCTTCTTGCGCGCCGGATCTCCGGGCGCGCAAGAGGGCCTGGGTACGAGGCTAAGTTTTGCAGTAGATGTCTCGCCCTAAAAGTGCTTGCCCCGCCCCATGCATGAAAACACGATCACGCGTCGGCCCTTACAAGCTTCGGTAGGTTGGATTCGGTTTTGAACCGCCTGTGAAGCCGACTCTTGTTGTTACGACCCCGTCTACGGCACCAAATTGGGCCTCGGGGAACCAAAATCAGCTCATAGCAAAAGTCGCCTTTTGCGTCTCGTAGCATGGCTCTTCCACTGCTTTTACCGATGCCATGTGAGATCCAAAACTTGTTCGTACGACGGAGAGATCTGATTTTGCAACAGTTGCTCTAGCCAAACGCGATCCCATCAAATGTGACAAAAGAATGACGAGTGAAGTCACAGACGTCATATGACTCATAATATCACGTGATCGATTATAGATCACGTGTATACTGCAAGACGTAGACGAAGATCTGTACTGACGTATATGTACAGTGCACTGACCACGCGTTAGACGTAAGATGGCGTTGTGGCGTGGTATTCACAATTTGACTTGTGCAAGGTACTCGACTTATGTTAAGAGTTCCCGTATGTGAGTTCTCCAAGTCTGAATGTAATATTCATTTTATTTAATTTGTTTATTACGAATGTGGCATGTATACCTGATTTTTGTTGTCTTGAAGAAGTTTTATTACAACATGCTGTTTAGTAAACCAGACCTCCTCATCAGTACAGTAGACTACACGTGACTGCAATGACAATGTGACATTGATACACAGCAAGGGCACAAATCAATACGAAAAGCATACAGTAACAGTGCCTCAGTAGTACTGCACTTGTATCAATACAAAGTAATGTGAAATGTTGTGTGTGTGTGTGTGTGTGTGTGTGTGTGTGTGTGTGTGTGTGTGTGTGTGAATAATCGAATCTATTTTTCTATCAGACCAAACGGATTGATGTAAATACGTAAATACCCTGAAAGGACACAAATCAGAGCACATCCACATACTACACAAACATCCAACTATTCAACCATAATAACCCACAAGACAGTAGGTGGTAAATTTAAATTTGCTCTTTTGTCACCTTTTTAGGCTTTATCTATCAAATTTACGACTACCAGCTTGCAGACTCCAGCAGCAACAGCAGAAGTTTTTCCTCTCCACAATGTCATGCAGACCGTTAGCATCACTTTGTTCTCTTGGAAAGCCAGTGTATAGATTTAGGCCATCGATGATCTTTCCTGTGTTTACAAACGGAGTCTCTCTATGTAATGTTCGAACACCGGGAAACATGCAGACTCGATATGTCACTCGTGGACGAGAATACCAACCGAGCACTCTGAGAAGGAAACGTAAATTTGGTTTTCTTGCCCGGCTCATGTCAAGAACGGGTCGCAAGATCCTTGCCAGGAGAAGAAAGAAGGGTCGAAAATTCCTCACACACTAGTACAGTACTAACAAAGCAACTACAATTATTGCACCACTTTATCGTCCAACTCTGTTAGACCACATTACTAAAACTAGTTTTATCTACAAATAACAACAAAATAGCTCTTAGTTGACATAACAATTAGCCATACATACCTGCATGTATGGCACTTGGCAATTAGTAGGTTCTAGGTAAAGCGCGTTAGGCCTGTAATATCCGGAAAAGGAGGAGCTAACTCACATAAAGTTTTCAGTGTACAACCAAGACTTGCAAGTTCGGCCGTCATGCGGAAATGCGTAGTCCTAATGTTCGTACTTTTGTTTGCACTGCTGCACGCATATGGTGAAAACACCTGCCACAATGGCAAAGGCGACTGTTCGTCTCGCGAAACTCTCGAGCACTACAAAGTCAACGACGATCCTTTTTCCGCATACTTTGCTGTAAAAGAGACGGAAGACGAGAGCGAGTTGTTCCAAAGAGGCCACATGAAGCCTCTAGGATATCACAGACCGCCGGTACGTATCACAGAAGAGTTGAATCATATGATAGCCCCGGAGGACTTCCACCAGCATTATGTTGCCCGCCATCGACCTCTCGTAATTCGCAACGCCGTCAAATACTGGAATGCCACATGGCGGTGGACAGATGAGTATCTCGCAGGCGAGTTTGGAGACGTGAGTATGAAAATGGAGACAAAAGATGACAACAAGTTTGATATCCCAGCTGATATGAAATTCAGAGAATTCCTGGATATATATAAGTCACGTGACGTTTACATGGTGGATGAAGTCTTGCCTGAGATGCGCGAGGATGTCATACTACCTACTTGTCTTCGATGTGAGGAGATGACCGAACGATTTTTTGTGTCGTACTTTTGGATGAGCTATGGTGGCACGTCCTCGAAAATCCACGTTGACACCGACGAGAACCTCCTCTGTGTTCTGCATGGTGCCAAAACTCTGCTTCTCATCTCACCTCTGTATTCACACGAAGTCCATGCAGATGACACTCAAATTCTTGGCGTATCCAGGATTGATCCCACGGCTGTTGACTTCAAACAATTTCCTCGAGCAAAGAACATTCGCTACGAGATAGCTCATATTAATGCCGGTGATCTCGTTTATATACCTCAGTTTTGGTGGCATCATGTTATATCGCATTCTGGCCGACAGCAAGCCGTTGCTTTATGGTGGAAATCAAGCCCTATTAGTGGACCTCCCGGAAGTCCTGTTCTGACTTATGGTAGCAACACCAATCGATATTCATTTGCGAGTTCTCTTGTATATTACGAGCAGTGGGTGTTAAACGTTAGCAGCACGGCTCCACGACTAAAGTGTGAAATGCAGACCGTTCGGATGAGCCAATTCCAATGGGAGACTGATCGAGATCCCGACAGTCCACAAACGAAAGAGTACGGCTATGATGATGAACAAAAGCATGCACTGTGGGTAAACGGTGATTACAAAGATGACAATGAAGATGACGATGATATAGAGGTGAATGACTCTCAAGATACTTTTAAGTTAATTTTTAAAATATATTTCTCTGTCAGGGTGATGAGACGGTTTGCCAATTCAATGCCAGCGACTGGAGGAGTCCCTGCTTTCTGAAGGACTGTCACGTGAACGATCGGCATCCTGTGTGCTTGCGTTACATCATAGACTATTGCCACGAGGTGGCAGACAAAGCGTGTGTTATTGAAATCCCCCAACTTCTCAATAAGCTGTATGGAGATGAATACAGATCAATTCCTAATGCAAGAAAGCGATGGGGAGACGACATTTCCAAGGACTGAATATTGCATACAAATTAATTAAGTCTTAATACATTTGTTCTATCTTGCCCATGCAAATTAAAACTGACCTGTTTGTGTGATAGTTGGGATCACGAGCCGTGATGTGGTACTGTACGAAATCATTCAACTCTAGCTAGTCATGACGCCTGTTACAAGTGTATACATACTTGTTTATCTTTGTTGCAGTGCCTTTAATTCAAAGGGGTAGAGTTTCAATGTCATTGTTGCCTATGGCATTTTTTGTTCTGGACGAAAAATGCATAACCACAGGCTCTCTTAATTAATTAACGCGCGCAGGCTCCGCCCCACTCTAGCCTGTGCGCGTGCGGGTTCCGCCCCACTCTAATACATTTAGCCTGCGCGCGTTACTAGGTTGGCAAAAAATAAATATTTAGTTTATTACGGACGCGTGAAATGCTAGGGCCGTGTTTCCACTAGCTGCACCTTAATAACAATTAAACTAGTTTAGCTTAAACGCGTTCACAACTAAACCAGTTCAAGAAAGCGACTGTTTCCACTATGAACTTGCACATCCGGAATGTGCAAAACCAGAGTGCAAAACAAAACGTCTAGGAACGCCTTATTTTGAAATACTGGGCTGCTCTGTCGCCGAGTCAGAGCAACCGTTCAGTGTTGGTTGTCACTGATTCAGCATCTGCTAGCGCGAAGGAATGACGGTCATGTGACGTACGACCTACTGCGTAACACGTGACCAGGTATCTCCTTTTCTCACGCTCTTCTAATAGACTCTGACTAATTACATTCAAGCTACATAGCTATGGCACGCGGAGGGTTTGCACTGTAGAGCTTCTTCATTTTTTATAGGTCTGGTTACAATCATGCTGGAAGTCATCATTTTAGATTTTTAAATTCATTTAAAATCAAAACAACTCAAACTGTCTTGACAACTTCAATGCTTCTTGTACTCAAAATGTGGCACAACGTCTTTACCCCTGTGTATACATTGGCATTTAATAGTTAATTAATTAATTAATGTAAAGCCAGTCGATTTGCTGAGAGTCTACACTTTGAGTACAAGACCAAAGTTTGTGCCAGTGTTCTACAGTTCTGACTCTACTGGGTTGCCATCCAATATTACATGCTAATTGTACGAGACATGATGAAAGTCATACCTTATGAAATTCTTAATTAACAACATGTGCATGTTGACTCTTTCTAGTCTGTTGTTACCATCTATTCAATCGATGTCAACGTGTCACAATCCTATTGCCTATATCAGCTTCCAAGTCTTGCCGAGTCGGTACACCCCGTAGATACAGAGTCCATAAAATCCAATCTTTATACCCACAGAGATGACACGTCCAACAACCGAAGGTTTCGGGATGCTATCCACACAAATTTTGAGACAAAATATTTATAATTCGAAAATTGGTAGATTACCTGACAAGAGATTTGATATCAATTTTCTTATCCCAGTTACTGACTATCCCAAGCACGTGACCCATTCCAACAACTCCGACCACTACAATTGGTTCCGGACCTGCCACACCAGCAGCATCACTATCACCACATAAACAACCTCGTAATTTATCAGTTACCTCCAATAAGTCTGGAGTGAACGGGTTGGGCTGCCTTTCTCAGAGAGTGTACGAGATACTGGTCTCGTTCATTGACAAGAACTTCGGTTACTTCGGGGTATTCGCCAGCAAACTGCTCAAGTAACTGTTGAAGCAGGTCCTTGTCTTTACACTTTTCAACATCTTCTTTGCTGTACAACGACCGATGTAAAGCAGATAAAGGAATACGCAAGGCATTATGAGAGGAATATATGTATACCTGATTGGATCACGACAAGTCAAGAGGTACCAACCAAATTTGCATTTTTGCCATAGCGACATTGCTCTTATTATCCGTGTCAATGTAATCTGCACACAGCCACTGATAATAGCAGTAAATCTGTCTCGTTTTGACATGTAGTTGTATAGCATTAGTTCAAGCCCAATAAGTAAATATAACAACAACAATAATAAAAATAATAATAATAACAAGTACTTGGGTGTAGATGAGAGTAACGGTATTCAGCACAGCATGATGCGGGAGAGACTCCGTCGTGAGTACTTGCGCAGAGTGAAGGTGGTTCTCCGGACTGAGTTGTATGGTCGGAACAAGATTCTAGCCATCAATGAGTTTGCACTACCGGTTCTCACTTACAGTTTTGGCGTCATTCATTGGGGGTGCACAAACCTGCAGCAGCTCGATCGACGGACCAGAAAGCTCCTCTCTATGCAAGGTGTCCACCATCCTGCTGCAGACGTTGACCGACTGTACGCTCCTTGCAGTGATGGGGGTAGGGGATTACAACAGATTAAGTCGACATATCAATCTTGTATTGTGAGGCTGAACTGTTACCTTGCTGACAGTTCTGATCCTTTCATGCAGATGATACGGGAGTGTGACTCTGGAAAATCTTCACACTCGATCAAGCACATGGCTTGTCGGTTTACTGCACAGCTGCGGAGGAGTCTTGCTTCGGACGACAAGTCACAGAGCTTACACAGGAATGCATCCATCTCGGTTGAAGGTGGCTTCGAGCAAGCACCTGAAACAGATGCGAGACATTACCGTACATGTTGCAGTTCTCTTCGTGTGCGGTCCTGGAGCGGGAAGCCTCTGCACGGGCAGTATCGTCGTCTCACTGAGCAACCGCCTGTGGACATGAAAGAGACCTACGGATGGCTAAAGGCAGCGAATCTTCCTGCTGCAACTGAGGGACTGGTTGTTGCTGCTCAAGACCAAGCTCTTCGGACTCGGTACTATGAGTGCAAGATTCTACATCGTGATGTCAGTTCTACTTGCCGCATGTGCAGTGTAGGCCTGGAAACAGTCGACCACATTGTGGCAGGCTGTAGTGCTTTGGCACCGACGGACTACACTGATCGACACAATCAGGTGGCATCCATCATTCACTGGGATGTTTATCGCCATTTTGGGGTTCCAGTGGAGAGCAGATGGTGCCAGCATCATCCTGATAGGCTTGTGGAGATGGATGACATTACTATGACGTGGGATACCACCATCCCCACTGCCAGAAAGATCAAAGTCAATCGTCCAGACATCTGTCTCAGAAATAGGAAGACAAACACTTGTCTTCTTCTTGATATCAGCTGTCCTGCTGATGGCAACATTGGCAAGAAACATGCTGAGAAGTTGGCGAAGTACAGCGACTTGCGAGTGGAGATAAGCCGCATGTGGCATTGTCGAACACTGGTGGTTCCGGTGGTCTTGAGAGCTTTGGGCACAGTGCACGCAGGTATTGCACGGTGGCTGGACATTATTCCAGGTCATCACAACCTGCAGCACTTACAGAAAACAGTGCTTCTGGGATCTACTCGGATCCTTCGTAAAGTCATGTCTTCTTTCTAGACAGCCGTGATGGTCTAAGTACTTCTGAAGCAGGGTTTGCCTCCGATACTTGTAGTAGACTTTACAAACCAGACTGATCTGGTTGAGCACGACAACATAATAATGTGTCGTTATGCCCCTCCATAATGGGCAAGTGGGATCATTACCCCCATCTGGGCGCCCACCAACCCGGCAGGTGAGCCCAGCGGGGTACATGTTTCCATGTAGTCCATACGGCGATCAATGACTAGCCAATTCGATATAGATTGCAGGCATTACGGTGACTGCGTACTCGATACAGCACGCCTAGTGGATATCAACAACCACCAGGAAAGCACTGGACGTCATCGTCAACGGACCGTTCGCCAGACCACAGAGACTCCCCAACGACTGAAACAAGTCATAGTCTCATGGATAAAGCTAGAGAAACATGAGAAAGAAAGACAGACAAGTTTCACAATTTACTGTCGTCATTGGGGTTTGAAACCCCAAACCATGGAGTGGTAGCCATTGTCGCTAACCGCTAAGCCACGGCGGTGACTAAATAATAATAATAATAATTATTATTATTATTATTATTAATATTATTGACATTACTATGACGTGGGATACCACCATCCCCACTGCCAGGAAGATCAAAGTCAATCGTCCAGACATCTGTCTCAGAAATAGGAAGACAAACACTTGTCTTCTTCTTGATATCAGCTGTCCTGCTGATGGCAACATTGGCAAGAAACATGCTGAGAAGTTGGCGAAGTACAGCGACTTGCGAGTGGAGATAAGCCGCATGAGGCATTGTCGAACACTGGTGGTTCCGGTGGTCTTGAGAGCTTTGGGCACAGTGCACGCAGGTATTGCACGGTGGCTGGACATTATTCCAGGTCATCACAACCTGCAGCACTTACAGAAAACAGTGCTTCTGGGATCTACTCGGATCCTTCGTAAAGTCATGTCTTCTTTCCAGACAGCCGTGATGGTCTAAGTACTTCTGAAGCAGGGTTTGCTTCCGGTACTTGTAATAGACTTTACAAACCAGACTGATCTGGTTGAGCACGACAATTATTACTATTATCATTACTGGAGGGATGGGCAAAGAAGCTACCACATTTTTCAAACATATAGCTAATATCATTTCAAACAATCAAAATACCTCTTATGCACAAACAATGTCTATGATTAGATGCAGACCAAGATTTGCTGTATTACGATCGACAAGTCTGTGTGTTCAAGGGACAAGATCAAAACCACATTGTCCACTCAAATTGGACATAATGGACATTGTGTGAGGCTCGTCTCAAGCTTACTCACTAAATTTTTCTGTTAACAGACGTAGATGTTGACATTGTTTCTGTTTAACCATTGGCACATGCGCAGGTTATGGTATTGGTCATGTGTGCATGTGTGCATGTCTGTCTGTCTGTCTATCTGTCCGTCTGTCTAGCTGTCCGTTTGTCTGTCTAGCTGTCTGTTTGTCTGTCTAGCTATCTGTCTATCTGTCTGTCTGTTCCCGCTCTACCTGCTTCAGCATCCGTTGAAACCAGCAAACAATGATACTCACAGGTTTATCATAGGCTTGCCTTGGATCACTATGTGTGGAGTTTCAAAAAACCTTGCGTTCAAAGTTACAGCGTGAAAAGCCAATGTGCAAACGAGTTGGAGCTCCACTCGAGCTTTGTTCACGCACTTTCGGGACACAAAATGCAGGAAGTACTCGAAGAGCAACTGGTTAGTCAAAAGCTGCTTCAAGTGCTACCTACTGGTGTAACGAGGGTCAAATAGAGTCGCTGTCCATACTGTAAAGTTGCTGTGTTATAATAATAATTATTGTTATTACATAACAGAATTCAAAAATTCTTTGTGAGTATCATGGCACTGTGTCAGTTCATTGGTAATTATTAATTCTCGATTACAGCAATCTTCGAGTCAATGTTTACTAAATTTTTATCTACAAGTCGGACTTTGATAACTTATTAGTAGTTTCAAGCTCTTCAACAATAAACAGTATGGAAGTTTCTGTTGCACGTGCATCTCTTCTGCATGCTCTGAAATAGACTTAATAAAAGTGTCTACCATCATGTCTGTAAGAGTGCCCAGCTCATATGCCAGCGTTCTAATGTAGTTGCTTATGTGTCAGCTCCTTCGTGCACATATCATGTGCTCTGTTGCTGACCTCAAGTACAGTTTGATTTGCATGGCATCTGCTTGATTGCTTAGACCTAAGGTGAAGTGATATATAAACGAGAAAACAACCTGGCAAATAAATTGTGTGTAACAAATTAATTTCTGAAGACAACCAAGTATTACAAGCAACTAAAGACTCGATTCATTGTAGCATTTTGCAATGGGTTGCAACTATTGCTTCAAAATGTCTCAGCGTGTGTAAAACCAGCTATTGTATCTTTTGATTTTGGCACAGATCACTTTGTTCCTATGGCATTAAATACAATTCCTAGTAATGAATCAAAATAGTGAGATAGTAATGCAAATATTGGTACTTGGTCACCTAGAAACATGTAAAGGTTCTGATTTGTTGAATTGAAAATTATAAAATATTGTATGCTACACTCTGAAGCACATGCCATAGGCAGTGACAAACAGTTGTGATGATGAATATGCGCATGCGCACACGTACGCACACCAACACACACACACACACACACACACACACGCACACACACACAAATACACACACACACACACACACACACACACACACGCACACACACACAAATACACACACACACACACACACACACACACACACACACACACACACACACACACACACACACACACACACACCAACAAACATGCACACACACCAACAAACATGCACACACACCAACAAACATGCACACACACACAGTGCCAATATATAGTAGCCTACGTTCAAATAGTAAGCCAAGCACTTAACCAAATTAAAAATAGTGACCCATGGGCTACTACCCTATTGCTCTTACTGTATTTCTTCAAATAGTGGCCGCCCTCAAATAGAAGCCGCCCACGTTTAGAAGCCGCAGCTGAAGAAACTTGCTAAAAATAGAGGCCGCCCTCAAATTGAGGCCACAGTAGTCTGCAGAGTTACTGGCCACCCTCCCCCCCATCACATGCTTTTGATGCTCTGCATCAATCTCATCCTATTACGCACACTCGTCTATTAACAAGTTCAGGGTACTTTCCACGTAGTTCTCAGCACATTGTGCATCTAGAATGTAGATAACACAATAGTTGTGACATTTACAGCTAAACCTGCCGTGCTGGCACCTTCAAAAGTGTCCAATTATGTCAACAGAAAGAAAGGTGACATTCAAGTACCAATGTGTCACGGTGTGAAGTAGAGACTTAAAGAGACCGCCCTCGTTTAGAGGCCGCAGTTCGGCAACCTTGTCAAAAATAGAGGCCGCGGTGACTATTCAAAGAAATACGGTAATTAATGTTTTTCGAGACTAATTCTTTTCAAGACTCCAAAAAAATTTAGAAATTTTTTTATGAATGATAATTATTTTGAGATCTTGATGTGCACTATTAGTCACTTTTTGATTTATTTTTTTGTTTATTCATTCTTTCAAACTGATTCAATTCTCTAAACATTTCAAGTTGGAATCTAGCAGCAATTTTTAGCAATTTTTAGCAGCCAAGTCTAGCAGCCATTTTTGACAATGTTTCATGCGCATCCACAAAAACCAAAAACTCGGACAACCGACAATTTTCAAGACCAAAATATTATTTTTCTGTTTATATCCTATTATTTTTCAGACAAAATTTTCAAAAAAATTATTACTCGAAAAACATTAGGAGCAGTAGGGTATTCACCAACAACACACAAAACGGTTATCAACCTGAATGGGTCTGTCACCGCAGACAATCCTACAACCAGCAATACCACAAGCCTGTAACACAATCACATAGAATTAATTAACGGTCTCTTAACGACCACCACCCTAATTTACATGTTTGTATGCTGTTCTGAATTCTCCTCCAGGTGCCATTCCTAGCTCTTTGGTTATATGTGCTGTCAACAAGAGTAACAACGACGACACAATTCCACTGGTAAATCCGTGTGCCTGAATATTGCTTCTTAATTTCTGTAAATTCATTGTTTTCGCCTCCTCGAGCATCTCACTCTCATCCAATGCAACGACGCCCGTTCTTGCTGTACACAACTCTAACAGGACGACATTTGGTCTGACCAAATCAATAGTCTACAAAATAATTAATATTAATTAATTAACTGATTGTATCGGTGGGTTAGCTAATTGAGCTTCATTACGGTGGCTACGTCTTCACAGCTTTCTCTGCTAAAGTGTGCCGTCCCAACCAGATAGACGAACGAGCCGAATTCTGTCGTCAGTCTGGTTACAGTCTTTGGTAAGCCGGGTGGGTCGACATTGACGACGTAGGGAGCTTGAAACGGATCTGAACAAAGATCTAGACTCTTTAGAGAAGCAAGAGATGAACATGATGTCTACCTGCAGATGCCATAGAACGGGAATTCACATACGGGACTCGAATACGGGACTCGAATACGGGACTCGAATACGGGACTCGAATACGGGACTCGAATACGGGACTCGAATACGGGACTCGAATACGGGACTCGAATCGAGACAAAAATGCTCTTTGCTTGGTAAACGTCGGGATGGCCGGAAAGGCGAGGCGAGACGCGGAACTGGAAAGTCTTATGAGTCACGAACGGCTTGATCGTAGTTCTCCCGACCTGTGGCCCGGATCCGGCGCTTTGCTTCATGACACAAATCAATTTGTCAGCAGCAGTCGAGGTTCTCTCATGCATTTGAGTAGAGATTCGTCACCGGAATGGCTCCATAGCATCAAGCAGGACGACACGGAGATGCTTCACGAGTTCGGCAGTCTGACGTCGTCGCAGCTTGTGGAAAAAGTGAAGGCGCTCCAGAATCTCGCTTACCAATTGGGTCTTGAAGAGGCGAAAGAGATGACACGGGGAAAATTTTTGAACGTTCTAGGAGTCGATAAATCAAATAGCAAGTAGTATATGGATAGACTGTATGTGTGTTTAGTATGATAGACGTACAGTAGAGACAGGATTTGTGTTATAGCATCTTCTGCGCATGCGTGTGCCTGAACTTGAATTCCACTGTGTGGAGACCGATACATGTGGTATTGTTCGGTGATTTGTATTCCTGAAAATGAAAAGTAAATCAGAAACAAAATATGAAAATAAAAAAATTGCTGGCCGAATTTAATTTTTTTAGCAAAATAATTGAAAACCTTTAGCAAAAAATTGGAAAATAGAAAATGAAAAATTAAAATGGCCTGAAGAGTCGTGGACCAACCAACTAGACAAATGTTGCTAGTTTCGCGTAGCCAGACCCTAATCCCGCGTACACGTACTCACCGGTGTCAATGATACTGTATGTGTTTTCCCGCACAAATGTCTCTGACCGGGAGTAAAGGCGGGTCGAAATTGACGCGGCGTTATGGTCTGGCTACGCGAGACTGATGCAGGCTAATGCGAATTCTGAGTACACGTGTCCTGTAATTGCTAGACAACCGTGAATGACATGAAAACAGTAAAATTGAAATTCAACAATTTGAAAAAACAAAATACTATTTTCCTTCCAACCCTACAAATGATACTCTAGCTAGCATGCGGCTTGAGCAATCATCACATCAAGTTTTGTGACGGAAACGACAGACATCGACATTTACAGTAACATCATTTCTCTTCACTACTTTTCCTTTCTTCTAAACAGCATCGTCAGTCACGAAATACGGCAGACATCAGAGGTGAGTGTCGACACTACCGTCCGCTCTATCCGCATCCGTATCCTCACACATATCAGCTTCCTTCGTCGGTACCGACTTACGTAGCGGACCATCTCGTACCCGTTTGCGCTCGCTTCCGGCAACTCTGTTACACTGTCGTGTTATTACAGTCGGAGCCGACTGCGTCCGCGTGTCGTCCAAACTCTCGTACGCGTCGTCCGGATTTTCGACACTCGGACTGTAGACCGGATTCGAAAAACCGATGGCAGTCTCTCGATTGTAGCCAGACGAATCCCTAAATACATATACAATTATACCACGTGAATTGGCGATTCATGTGACGGTCAATCGAGAGGTTGTTTACTTCTCGTCGGGTACAATCTCTTTGTTCTCCTTGTTTCCTTTGTTTGTTGTCCGAGCCCGTAGGACAAAAACGAGGATGAGAAGAGCGATGATGAGCACCACACCACCGACAGAACATCCAATAACAATTGCCGACGGTGCACCTGCAATGGACACGAACAGTTACCGGTAAAGGCCGGTTCACATACCCTACGCTGGACTGACGTAATGTAACGTTGACGTAACGTGCGGTAACCTCACGTTGCGAGCGTCGTCTGTGAACCAGGTTAGGATACGCTACGCTACGTTACGTTACGTTGAAATGGGATGGTGTTCTATTTGCACGTGATTTTTCTGACAGATCGGCACGCTATCCCCGACATTCAAGAGAGTCACACGACCAAAAGGTCAGGGTAGATTTAAGTTACGTTACGTTGCGCTGTTTAACGTTGCGGTACGTCACATTACGTTACAATGAGATCTGTAAACCTAAGCGTCATCGAGTCATCAAATACGTACGACAATGTTTCACTCGAATAATGTCTGTGTGGTCGTCTACATTCAGAAGCGTCACATTTCATTCTTACCTGACACTGAATTTGGTGATTGTACGGATCCACACCGACCGGAGGAGGAACATTGAACGGTAACTTGAACAGAAGCGGTGCCGGATAGAGACGGCTGACCGCCATCATAAGCTACCACTGTGAATAGGTATAGGTCGGATGTGCTGTGATCGAGAGACCGACTAAGAATGACGACACCAGATGAAGTCACATTTAGAGGTTGATCAGCGTCTGCCACTGCCAAATCATATGTGACCATAGAATTGGAGCCTGTATGAATGCATAAGAGAGTTGTTACTATACAGAACTTGTGAATACAGTAAAAGTATTGTAAAAGTCAATACCAGAATCTGCATCGGTTGCCGTCACTATGACGATGGTCGTGCCAACGGGATCATCAATAGAGATCGTGCCGGTAAATGTCTCATTCGTAAATTGTGGACGATTGTCATTGGTGTCATTGAGTGAGACGATGACGGCGGTCTCGGCCGTGAGCAAGCGCGTCCCCGCTAGAGATGCAATCACGGTAAGATGAATTTCTTTCACGTTCTCGTAGTCGAGCAGAGATGAGTCGGATACTTGAATGTGGCCATTGTCGGTGATGCCGAATGCCTCGACACGTTTCATTGTCGGTGGTGACCGTTGATCGGTCAGTCTGTATGATACCGCGCCACTCGACTTGTCATTAACGAGAGCTTCCACGCTTAGTACCAAACTGCCATTTGGTAAATTTTCTGATATTTCCGCACGGTATAATCGGTCCATAAAGAAGGGATGAGAGAAGACGACCGCCTCCACCACAACACGAATTGACGTTTCACTAAACAAACGTGCATCTGCGCTATCAAAAGCTTTAATAACGATTTCATAAAACGGAGTCGTTTGGTAGTTCAGCAATTCTCCTCTCGCTAATGTCAAATCAACACCTCCATTCGATTGACTGACAACAAACACACTACTGGCGTTTAGTGGAGTTTGTGAAGACACAGAGTATGAAACAGGACCTCCAACGGAGTCTACGTCTGTAGCTGTGAGAGATAAAAGTCTCCTCCCTCCCGCTGCGTCTTCTCGGACATAGACAGTGTAGCGAGAAAAGGAAAATCGAGGTGGATTGTCGTTCACATCTTGAACGTTTATGGATAAAGAAGCGACAGCAAATGCTCCCGGTATCTGGTCAGTCCTAGCAACAACGCTCACGTCGTAGTCTTTAACTTCTTCGTAGTTGAGTGACTTCGAAACCGTTAATATTCCGGTTGTAGGATTGATGTCAATGGGAAGATGATAAGCGTTGAACAATTCATATTTCACATTACTGACGTTCGTCACTAGCTGCAGAGATGGATTCGTTAAAACAACGGTTCCTTTACGTACATTCTCGTGAAGCGCAGAAGATACCATTAAATGTCTAAATTGAAACCTCTGCGTGACGACGACGGCTGCAGAGTAGCTGCATGACTTGGGCCGTGTTCCCGAGTCCCGTACGTTTACTTGAAAAAAAGCATCATAATAGACTGAGCCACTTCCAGAAGGCTGAGCGAGAGACGACGTAACTGCTACATAGGCCTCGCCATTTCTCTCAATGAGTCTGAAAGGAGACACATTATTGAGGAATGTTGATCTAAAATTGGAAATGTAGGAGCTAAGTTGTCCATCACTTCCATTGTCAGGGTCGACAGCCAGCAGTTTGAATACAATTGTACCCACAGAAACATCATAAGGCAACGAAGTAGCCACACTTGAAGGATTACAAACAGGAGCCGTGTTAGTAGAATGGACGCGAACGTTAATGATGGCTTTATTGTTGCATTGTGGACTTCCTTGATCAGAAGCAACGACAGTCAAACTGTACGCTTCAGCCGTCAGTAACCGCTCAGTTGTTATCTCACCAGACTGAGAATCGATTGAGAAATCTTTATTCCCAATGAGTGAAAATAACACATTGCCGTTGAAAGTGTCGCTACCGTCCAAGTCAGTTGCTGTCAAATTCACAACAGAAGTACCAGGCAAAGCCAATTCAGACACAATAACCGTATTAGGAAATTCACTAAATGTCGGACAATATTGGTTGGGTGGAATCACAGAAATTCGAATTTTGATTGACGCCAAAAGAGAAGGTACGCCGTTATCCGTTGCAGTCAACGTAAAAACGAGTAATGTTCCTTGCCGGTCACTGACCGACTTGGCTGTTTTGACTTGTCCCGTGTTGCGGTCAACTTTGAAGTAGGAATGATCATTGTTGGAGCTGATGATTGTGTAAGTAAGACGACCGTTCTTTCCCGAGTCTTTGTCTGTAGCTGAACGTGTTAAGACGGGAGTTCCCACTAGAGAATCACTAGCCACTGGTACAGTGACGACAGAATGATTACCGAATACCGGTGGGTTGATGTTTGGCCCAGCCAAAATGCTACAATCGCTGCCATCATATTGAACTGCACACAGACACGTATCTGGGCCGATGCAAGTTCCCTGAGTCAAACTGGAACAGTTTCTAACTCCCGAACAGTCAGGCACGTCACACGCTGCACCGCTCCACTTGCTGTCACACGTACATTTGTCCAGTGACAAACAACGACCACGACCTTCACAATATACAATATACAATATATCAGAATTTAGTTATACATAAAACGCTCTCAATATAATAGAGCAGACTGACCCGAACAGAATCGATGTTGCTCGCACGAATAACTGCTGCAATCAGCTCCCATATATCCATAATCACACTGACACAGATCCACTTCGATACACTTGCCGTGACCAGAACAATCATTTCTGCCTGCGCATGACGACTCGCTGCAGTTTCGTCCTTTATAACCTGGAAAACATCTACACACATCCACTCCGTTCTGTGAGACACACAAACCGTTAGAAGAACAATCATTGAGTCGAGGACAGCGGTCAGGAACAGAACAGTCGTCTCGTGTATAACCATTATAGCAACTACAAACTCCAGGAGATGTACAGTCTCCGTTTCCAGAACAATCGTTTAAACTAGTGCAAAGAGGAAGAGCACAACTTCTACCACCCCAACCGACGTCACAGAGACAGACATCAAAACCAACACATGAACCATGACCTATCACATATCACACGGAGATATTTTAGTGTGTCAACAACAAATCATCAGGTACAGTACTGTTACCGCTGCAGTATCCGTTCACTTCACACGAGAAGACGCTGCAGTTGCTTCCTGCCCATCCAACATCACACTTGCACTTGTCATGATCAACACACACTCCATGATCAGAACATTCATTCACATTAAGACACACAGCTCTCTCGTTGCACGTGATCCCTGTGAATCCTGGTGTGCACTCACACACATCTTTGGCCTTGCACAGACCATGTAAAAGACTCGTGCAGTTTTCAACTCCATAGCAAGTTGCTGTAGACAATTCCTGCTTACAACCTGTGATCAATATATCAATTTGTGCTAAATACCTGGAATATCACAGTGAGGTCCGTCCCAACCAAAATGACATTGACAGAAGCCAGACACACACTCACCATTTCTACTACAGTTGGCACATGATCCTACACGTAATACAATCAGTATTGCAAAACAAAATCATAGCACTATCATATAGTTGTGTCATAACTACCTGTACTACAGTCATCTCCATACCAACCAGGCAGACACACACAAGAACCATTGACACAGCGACCTCTGCCAGAACATTGAGTTGGACATCCTGCCAAACAAATCCATTCTCACTGTCTTCGTAAATTAACTGTCAGTGAAAGCCTTTCCTCACCAATCTGGAATGTTTCTTGCTCTGCCAGTGATGTATCATTAGTCACTGCAACGTCAAACACGCACTCGTCAAGCCTCACTCCACTCAGTCCAAGTTGAGAGCACACAGATCGTGCCATCTGCAAAAATATTACAACAACTCTTATAACAAGATTGACTTTAACTTAATAAATATTTTAGTCTCACCTTGACAAGATCAGAATCCAAATCGTTGACACTATAAACAGGAACAAAGTTGGGATCAGTGTACGTAATGTCCAATTTGTCATCCTTGTGGAAGTTGGAGTGATTCCATGACCACGTGCCATTTAAACCAGATCCACTAAATGTCCTATCAATTCGCCCTTAATAAACACAAAAAACAGGTCTGTTAGATTCCTGATGTGTCACACTCTTATCGAAATAAGCCTAACATGATTTGGCAAAGTCAAGTATGCTTGTTCTGTGATATAAAAGTCCATTGGACCCCACCAGATCATTGCTCATATCTCCGTCCATATATCCACACAAACCTTCAGTTGAGCGTTTGAATGAGGCAGTTGGTGAGAATAGTATGTTGATGAATTGACGCTGCATGCCAAAACTGTAACGCACGTCGATGGTCACAGAGACACCACTGGCATACTGAAATGCAATCAGAGCTACACTGCTGCCACTATTGTCATTGCTGCTTTCCATGCTGCCATTACTGAACAGAACAGCTTCAACGTGCACTTGCTCATTATCCAAATCCAACATCAAGCCATTAGTCAAAACAACCAAGACGCCATTGATTCTACACAATTGAACAAGAACATTTAATGACATCTGAAACAGACTAACATTATTCAACTTAACCTAAGAAAAGGTAGATCAGTAGAACTTGCTTGAGTAGGAGTTGTAATAGTGACTACACTAAAACCTGCTTTCACAGCCACAGCTCCAATGAGAGAGGCATGTTGATACTTAAAGAATCGTGTTGACATGCCAAAGTCGTTACGTTTGCTCTTGCAATACCAAAACTCTCCAATATCAAAGAAGTCATAACTAATACCTACAATACATCAAATAATATTAGAAACTAGAACATGTATGGTTGTTCACAATCATACCGTCTAGTGTTTGTAAATGAGGATCTCCACCACCTGGTCGAGGGCGGGCTATGTGACATCCAGATCCTATCCACTGGTCATCACAAACACAATACGGGTGCCCGTCTGCGCTGTTTCCAAATGGAATTGTACAAATGCCGTTATCAGAGCAAACTATCAAATAACAACAATTGACATGAACAGAAAAATTGAAATTGCGCGGAAATGCTCACATGGCCAGGGACTGCAGTCAGGTACATCGCAAAATGGTCCCTTCCAGCCATCAGCACAAACGGGTGGTAATCCTCCTCGTCCTTGCTTTGACTGACAACTACACACACAATCTTGCCAAACTGGTTCCAAACCTTCTGCACAAGCCGGGCATCTAACAACAAAGAATAATATCCAAAGGTATACATATATGTACAGCATGCACTAAAATATTGTATACCATAACATACCTGTCATTGGGACAGCTGCATCCGCTCGGTCCCAGAGTAGCATCTTCACAGTTGTTGCACTTACAAGAGCAATCACAGTGCCCATCCGGTCCAATTACACTGACGCTGCCGTCATTGCAGATGCATCCACACTAATGAACACACATTCACCTCAGGATATCTTGCAAAGCTATGATCAAGTTTCTGTACTTTACCTCACAAGTACCGTTTGCGTTTAAATCAGCCAAACCAAAATCCGAACAGCGACATTTACAACGAATCGTCCCCGTTATATCCTTGTCTTCTATTGTACCGGGAGGACAAGGTTGGACACATGAGCAAGATGGGTTACCGGCACATGCGCAAGCTTGACACAAGTTGATGTTGCCAAAGCTGTGACAAGGGGCATTCCCAGGGCAATTGCAAGCACAAGGTGACGCCTGTTGCAGACACAAGCCCGTAACGATGTCTACGAGCTCTGCTGACTTCCATGGTTGAAGATACTTAGAAGACTTCAGATAGCGGAAGTCTAGAGTGCTCAATGCACCCACCTCTTCGATCCCTGCCAGAATATCTACGCCCAGTTTCTACAAGAATAACAGACTCCAGTAGAATCATCCAGCTTAATACAACTCATTAACTCACTTGATTAAAATGACAGCCGTCCTCGCATTCGGTTGCTTTCCACTGACCCACTAGTTGTGGTCGGAAGTCTGCGCTGAATGAAGAAAACGCAGATGAGGTAACGGAGCTCGTTGTTAATCGGCTATTGATGAAAACAGGAATAATCGTTTCAATATAGTCAGATAGTTTATAGGGAGCAGGCCATTCTATCCCAAATGAAGGCAAAAATGTCGTTGTCAAAGACGCAGATTGACCTCTAGTCTGGCTGGTGGACGTGAATGTTCCTGTAGGCAGTGTCTGATGAGCCTTCATTTCAACCTACCAGGGTCAACCTCACTTAATGCAAGAAACAAATCTAATCAATAACTTGAGTAAACTTACCTTCTTGTTGTACTCAAACCCAATGTTTGTACGCCACTGTATGCCAAAATTCAATGTTCCTGTTGATTCGTATTCATGAGTGAAGGCAAACTGAGCAGAGCTAGCCAGCTACAAAGAAGACACTGACTCTTGAGTGCGTATTATATAAAGAGACCACAAGGAATCTTACTGTGTAAGCAATAGAATATGAGAAGTTGGCAGAAAACAGAAGACGACCGGGTATACAAATTAGACCGATGTCTACACAGAATGATGACAACTGTTGACCAACAGACAAGGCCTCTACTCCTGATGGTCCTTCAACAGTACCAGAACTACACACAAACACGTTTCTGTTACCAAGCACTTAACAGACAGACATCACATGTTATACTCAGTTGAGTCGACGTTGACTTTGGTCTTGGTGCCCATCACTGCTCCGCCTCTAAAGTCAAAGCCAATTTTGGACACAAACGGACTAGTGTGACTGCTTCTCAGAGTCATCGTGACTGTAGGTGAGAATGAAACTTGTAATTTAGCTGTTAATTTACCTACAGAAGAAATCTAAAAATTCACAAAATTTATGCTAAATCTGCAGGTTGGAACACAAGCTGAACACATACTTGTGATTGAATGATCTGATGGAGAAAGAAGGGAGTTCTAACCGTCTTGTTGCACCAAGTCTTTGCAATTTGCTCTTCTTGATCAGTGCTATATTCATCAATTGGACTGATGTCAAGACGGTCCGTATCAGTGGCACCTTCTCCTATCACAACAGGTCCCAACTCTCCACCACCACCAACGACAACACCAAGATCCTCATCTGGTCGACATGCAGGTCTTCCGATACCACTTGTTGGATCCAGTTCAATGTATGTCAGAGTACCGTCTGCAGAGTCAAAGTAGCTCTTAACATAACCAGCTAATGGACCACTTGGACGGCCAACCACAGCATCACCGACAGAGATGTCTAAACTAGAAGGTAAATAGTCTTTGTAGATCAACAAACCCAACGTTCCATCACCACCCAGTCCAGTTATTGATGGAGTAACAGATATGGAAGAGGTTGTCGTGATGTCAGACTTGACTTGTACAGGAGCTCTTGATTGAGTGCAATCAGCTAGAGTTGTGTGAACAAATGTGTGACCACCAGACGAGGTTACAGACTGCACAATTTCTATAAATCCTGAGCTCTGTATGCTTACAATCCCTTCACCGTTGTCAAGTGCAAGAGTAGCAGCCGATTGTTTGGGTAGCACAATCATGTATGTTCCACTGCTATAGTCTCCAACACACTTATAAATTGCAACATTTCTTGGAACAACATATGTAACTGGTGCGCCTTCAAGAGAAGGAGTGTTGGCACTAATGATGTTCTGTAAAGCATCCGGTTCAGGAAGATGCTCTATGGCTGATTTATGAATGAGACTTCTTAGTTGTACTTGTTCAGTGAAGTCAGCATACTTGATGATGTCTTCCAATGATGCAGAAATAGTCTTGATAATTTGGTAAGTACCAATAGACGACACAGCAATAACCTTGTCTAAAATTCCTCCACTTTGAGAGCTCGCCAGAATGCGTCCAGGGACCAATTGTATTGGTGGTTTGGTGAAAAGCAAAGCTTCGTTTGTATCACTACTTGTTGCAGTCATTTTTGCCAGCATTCTGAAAATCACTTGATTTGGCTGAACAACTCTGATATCTGAAAAGAGGTCAACGGAAGAGCGTCGGTCAATGTGAGGTTTACCAGCATGACGTTTCACTGGCTGAAAATTATTAGATGACGGAAATGGAAGGTGACTGGGGACTTTAGCACTGCCTAGACCTTGGCCATAGTCAGGTGTAACTCGACCATATGGGCAGCGATCTTCATCCCAGCTGTGACAAGCACTCTAAGTAAGAACAACTAATAGTTGCAAGCAATAATAAGCTATTTTGCATTATCACAAAGTCATCTATCTTACTGCACTTTGATAATAACAGTTTTCAATGTCGTGACAATGTTGACAAGTTTCATTGCTGCTCATTGGTACAGAGGAATCACACGAAGCATCACAGTCAATATTCTACACATATTAATTACAGCAAAACAAACAATTTGCAAGATACATGCACTATGAATTCTCTACTTTGATTCTGGATGAACACTGACTGCTGATTGCACCAGGAGAATAGCAAGCATAGTAAAACCAGCTGGCACAAAGCTGCTTGTCAGGTTTATCAGACAGACCAGGAATGCACTCTTGTTGTTCATCACACCACCCACAGCCTGGCTGACGACTGCAAGCATAACAAGTTGTGTACAAGTTGCAGTAAGTAGTTGTACAAGCCCGACCCTAATGTTCAAGAAGTTATGCTTGTCCATTACACAAGAAGAGAACGTACAACACTTACTCTCCACCCAACTCTGCAACGGCACTGATTTGGTCCAACACAATTACCATATCCTGAGCAGCTGTTCACATCATTGCAGTAAAATTCACTACAGTCATCACTTCTCCAGCCTCGATTGCACAAGCAAGTTGACGTCTGTCTGTCACATGATCCATGCTGCAAGCAACCATTCGGACAATCATCATCTACACAGTAGACAATAACTATCAATCTACCACTTAGTATACATGTGCTTAGCAGTCTATGCAGTAGTTTGTCAATTCCGCCATGGATTGTCATGGTTCTAGTCTTTAAAACAACTGTGTCCACTTGAAATGTATGTCATACTGGTACTCTCAAATTTAATATCCTTGCTATAAGAGCCCAGATACTATAGAGTACTTGGTAATACGCGAATTGATTCTGGTTATTGAAAGAGTATTCACTGAGCTAACGATCGACACTCACTTGAAGTTTCTTTTTTGCACACGAAAGGTAAAGGCAAAGAGCAATCATGTAATTGCCAGCTGGTTGTGTTGAGTTTGAAGCACTGTTGTGCAGTAACTGCAATTTCATCAAGAGCCCGTGGCATGTAATTAAGAGGAGTACCATCTGTCCATCGCCAGAAGTTATTTTCACCAGCAAGTAGCCCCAACCAAATGCCCGGGCTTGTTAGACCATATGATATTGATGAAACACTGACACTCCTCAAGAAAGAGTCTGCAGATAACGAATGTGTGCTAGTCAACTGAGATCCAAGACCCTGAATCACAAAAGTAAATACAAATATCTATGTAAACTTGATTGCATGCAACAGATGATTGTTACTTGACAGAAAGCATTGGCTGAGTACCAATTTCTAGCCCCGCCGACATACAAATAACATGCATTGTACTCAACCCAGCCAAATGGACAAGCTGTAAACGTAAAGATGACATGATACACTTGTAAAATTGAAGACTAGAAAAGAAGTACCTGATTGGCCATCCCATGGATTGGTGATGTCAATAGGATTAATGTCTACAGCTGCTAAACTAGACACGTCGTTTTTGTCCCTAACTCTTGCCTCTGCTTTGTTCAAGTCTGATGTGCCCCACCAGTTATTTCTAGCATCATGGCGACCTTGTCCTCTATCTCTTCCAGACACAAACTCGTACAAATTGGACGGATTGTAAAACAAATTTCGCAAGTACCGAGGACCAACTCCATCAGCATACAGGCTCCACCGATAGTTGGGCGTTTGTCCAATGTTAAGGTATAGAGTATTGTCTACACACTGCTGCCCACCAACAGACGACTGTGAACCCACAACCCATCTTATAACATGACGACTGGTATCATTGAAAAAAGTATTGTTAACAACATTGGCAGCGACGTTATCAATCGAAAGTGTGTCATATTGAATGCCGGCTGAATTATGACTGATTCTGTTACCAACAATGTGCAATCGAGGCTTCGAGATGTGAGTGCTTCCTAATGCACCGCTATTCAAAGACACATCAACTGTGTGACCTGCTATGTTTTGTTCTATGTCGTTATCAAATAGAGATACGTTATTTTCATAAATACCAGGTTCAAGCTTTAGACGCACTGCTCCTTCCTTGTTTTTCCAAAAAGCATTGTTCTGTATGACAACAATGTCTGCTTTACCAAGCTGGATGGCGAGACCAGCAGGTCGAGGTCCATACCTGCCGTTCATAAACTGTCCGTTTTGTCCTATGAAATTTCGTTGAATATCGAACTTTTTAGAATGAATACTAGATATGCCTTTTCTTGTTGCATTGATATCAATACCATTCCACTTGTTATCAGTCACAAAGGAATTCAGAAGTGTTACGTCAAATCGTTCATAAAACGTCAAACTAGAGTTTATGGCCAACCCGGAGAGTAAATTGCCAGTTAGAGTTAAACCAGTCAAGTAGTGAAACATGTTGCTGAAAACACCTAATTAAAAGAGAGAAAGTCACACAAACTGAGACAAATGAATATATGCGTGCACGCAGAAAACTGTATGCAGCCAGACAAGTGGCACAAGCTGATAAACACACGAGCAACTACCTGAGACACATCTAGCAAATCTACCAAAGCACACAAACACAAAAAGATAAATAACAAATACCATTCACACAGGATACAACACGTAACGCAACATAGCATTTACAAACAAGCTACTCACCTGGCTCACTCTGTACGTACACTAGAAAGAAGTTCTCATCGGGTTCATAAGAATGACCATCGAGATATGCTGAAGCGTACAAACTAATTGTCCCTCCTGCGCCCCCAATGTATGGAAGAGGAATGTTAGATTGAACACGTTTCCATCTGTACAAATATTTTCCATTCACTTTCACATAGGACCTCGTATCCTTAAAGCTAGCAGCCAGTACATGGACAGAGACATAATAGTGTCGTTCTAAAATAATGTGGATATTACAAGTGCGGTAAGCTCCATTCTTCTGCACAGGAACAGGGTTGAATCTCAAATAGAACGACAAAGTTGAATCTATACCCACAAAGTCGTCTGAGCAGATATCAACTATTTGATCGGATGGTATAGGTATGTTCCATCCCCTCTGCAGTACACTGTCTACTGACAGTGATAACCCATGATTAGAATTCTCCTCGCTTCTTAGTCCATCTATAGAGCTGGCAGGCACATTGACCAGTTGAACACCACTACCACCATTCCTTGAAATAAAGCAATCAGACAGTTGAAATGATGGCGAATTTGTCACTGTTATTCCAGTCCATGAACTCTCACTTACGTTGACTTTGGAGAATTGAACTTGCATTCCAACCACTTGCACAGCAGAAGTTCGCTCGCTGTTGGCTATTCCTGCTCTTTCAATTAGTACATTCCTCATAGTCGATATCTCCTGACCACTCCCTGCAAATCGCAATCCACTCCAATGCAGTAAAGGCAAATCCCTGATTGCAGTGGTAATTTCTGAGCCTCTACACCTTGCCACTAGCTGTCCATATGAGCAGTTAGACTGTTGTAAAACATAGTTGGTGCATTGTCTCAATGATGCTTCATTTCCCCTACAAAGTACGTGTCCCAACCAAGCTGGATTACTAGACAATCCAAATGATGGATTTGAGTACAAAGAGGAATAGTAGTAGTAGTCTGCAGAATATCCTAGTTCGTGGCAGACAACTTTATTATTCAAATAATCATGTCTAGCTTGGTAGTCCCATGGGTACAATGAGTATAAGTTCCATGGGTACCATAAGTCCATTGGGTACCATCTCTTTGACTTCTGAACAACACACACAGGTCCCCAACTGCCATTATGAAACAATTCAACTCTACCTTCAAACTGTGTTCGTCCGCCAACTAGTCGAATACGTCCTTCTTCTATTGGACCAAGAAAGCTGTCATCTGTCATTCTAATAGACTCGGCATCAGTCCCATTAGCTATTAATTGCCCCTCTACCAGAATGCCAGTATTATGACTAAATCGCAGTTCAACTCCTGGCTCAATTGTGAGTTTCCTCCCAGGTAACACAGATATATCTCCAGTTACAATATAAGGGCTACCCGATGATGGTACAACTGTGTCTGCCAACACTCGTCCTCTAATGATACTATTGGGACGAATAATATCAGTAGAACGAGAAATAGTTGATGACACAGGAAGACCAAATGCAGATGTTAAATATGGAAAAAACTCTGCTGACGCCAAGCGAGAACAATAACCAAAGTCATGGATTCGATCACGAATTATACTTTCATTTGCAGTTCCCCAATAATTGTAGCTGAAATCAATAGTGTGATTTGTAGAACTCTGCACAGGAAGCTCAACTCCTAACTCAAACAGAGACTCGGGATTATCAAACACATTATGTCTCATCAAGACTTTATCTGACTTTCTAACTACCAAAACAGCAGACCGGTTATCCAATGGTATTGTATCTGCTTCATTGATGTAGTTATTCGCTAATTCATTATTGCAAAAATTGACGGGAATTGAAGAAAAGGTGAAGAAAGCTAGTCTCACTACATACTTGCCACCATTCCACTTGAAAGTGTTGTCTTTTATATTCAGTGTTTCGGCTATTCCCTCAACCAAAAGAGATCCTCCAGTTCGACTGGTATGATAATAAAATTGATTAGCAGTAATTGTACCATACCAGTCACCTTGTTTATCTAGTCTCATTGCTGTGCCATTATTGGCCTTAAATACATTCTGAGTAAAGTTCAATGTGTACTGCAAACCTATTGAAGAATAGGCAACTAAGCCATCATTGTTGTATTCAAACAAATTTTCTGAAACTTCCAATGGACACTTATAGTTTCGATTCTGGCTGCGACTTCCATCTGCAGTGATGTACAGTCCCTCTCTGCTTGAACCTACTATTGTGTTTCCTGACACATGAAGACCACATTTGTCATGATAGTAATAGTAAGGACGTATAAACATTCCCTGAGAATTGTTTACAAGTCGATTACCTACAAACTTCATTGGCTTTCGACCAGACGACTGATAAATCCCCGTGTTTCGGGAATTGACCACAGAACAATTAGAAATGGTCAACAAGCCATAGTGTGATGCAACAGAAATACCATGTCGAATAGAGTCAACAATGGTAACGTTGTGTATCAAAGCGTCATCATAGAGAGAGTACATATAAATACCGCGATTGCTAGAAGTCACAGCACTATTCACAATGTGGACAAACGGTTCTCCAGGAGCAGATAAGAGAGCTTCTACGTGTAAACTAAACCCAGGAGCACCAGTCTTTTTCCCAGTTGTGACCTCTACAAAAATAGCATTACCAGAAGACAGAAATGGATCACTCAATGACCTTCTGTAACCCTGAAATGAGCGCCACAAAGGGCTAGAAGATAATGGTCCATTTCTCAAAGTAAGACGATCATCATTATATAGTCTCATCGTCACCAATCGAACAGAAAGAATTGTGTTAGGAGGACCATAGAGAACAACAGAACAAGTGATTCCAGGTAAATGTTCATCTTGAGACATGCCAATATAAGCTCCATCTTCAGGATCTATCGATATGTTGTGTACATCTGAGCAAATAGGCTGAAAGTCTGTGTTGCCATCCAGGGATGAACTGTAATGATGTACTCGAATGCCATAGCCAGTCACATTATGAACCATTATTGCATCAATGGTCAAATTTTTCCCTCTTGGTCTTCTTACAGATACACCATCTCCCCTGCTGTTCATAACCATCAAACCAGCAATTCTAGCCTCTTCATGCAGAAAACTGACTTCCATTCCTGTAGAAGCACAATCCCTTATTGTTACACCAATTGTCTCTGGAGGTCTAAAGTATGCTTGTATAGCAGGAACAGTCTTGTAGGTCCACTGACCAGCACCAATAATCTCAGTATACCTCAGTCGTGACATGGGAATTTGATGTATTCCATCGACTGACGCAACAGAACTAGTGGGAGCAAAACGAATTCCTGACCAATAATGTCCTAATGGTCGTTGGTATGAATTTGATCTGGAGCAACTAAGACGTGCAATAAGAAGACAGTCTGACTGTGCTGAATAGAAGCCTGTATTAAAGGCACAGCTATTCATTGCAGAGCCATTCATTGCAGAGAAATTTGGACACTCAAAGTTAAGCACAACAGGTGTTCCCAAGATGGGGAACCACTCAATTCTGTCCAAGTAGCCACTGTCATAACCAAGTTGAATGCAAAAACCTGTACCTAATGCAGTAATAGATGTGTAGTCAAGACTTTGAAATGCAAAACAAACTGAGTACCACGTGTCCTGAAATTTTAACTCAAGAATTCCGTTAGCACTTGTGCTATAATACATACCATCTTTGATACGAACAACTGATTCATCATCATCGTAAACATTTGACCTTTGAAAGTGTGTAAATGTAACTGGTTGACTAGGTAAGCCTTCAGTCAGCAGTTGACCTTCAACCAGCATTCCCACATTTGGTTGAAATCTCAACTTAGTGCCTGCCTCAATAGTCAATACAACAGCTGGCAGTACAGTAATATCACGTGTAACAATATACGGACCACCAGATGCTACAAGAGTTACATTTGTTGACAGCTGTCCCCCTAGCTCATTGTTTGCATTAATGAATGGAGTGTTCATCCTCGGATGAGTTGAATTTGCTACATCAGAAAGTAAAGAAGAAAGTAAGAATGGAAAATATCTGGCAACAGCCAAATTGCTACTGTCATCAAAGTCAAATATTCGCTCTTGAATTTTCACTTCATCAGCTGTACCCCACCAGTTCAGTGTAATATTAACTTGATCTAAAGATGAAATACCTTCAACCTGGAGTGAGAGGTCAAATGTAGCATTTGGGTTATGAAACCTGTTGTGATAGGCACTGACAAACATAGTACCCTTAATTTCAAGAACAGCATGCGGAGTCGACTTTCTGGAGTTACTGGGCATTGTAGTTTGCAAAACAGAGCTATCTGATATGTTGTTATTTCTGAATACCACAACAGAATTCAGTTGATAAGAGGAACTAAATGATGTCGAAGTCTGCAGTTTGACGACATACTCTCCTGAATTACGAAGAAACTGGTTTCCATCAATGATGTCCACCAATAGTGGATAATTAGGATTGCTATACTGAGGATAAACATACATGGCTCCAGCACAGCAACCACCATTATTCTCAATAAAAGTATTCCTAAGTATTTTACTGGGCACAGTTCTGTACCTGTGGTTATAATGCAGACCAACCTTGTTTCTTTCAAACAAGTTGTCAGCAATGAGAACATGTCTTCTTGCAGTTGTGTAGGAGTTGGAATCGTATACGTATAATCCTCGATTACTTACAACATCTGCAAACGTTGAATGAGTGATTTCAAGGTTTTGATGAAATTGCACAGGCCAGCTATACATGTTTGGTTGTGACCAATAAATATATGCTCCTCCATTTCGATTTCGCGTAAACTGTGAGTTAGTTACTGAGATATTAGTCTGAGCAGAGATCCTTGCATACAGTCCATGACTGTATCCCTCAATATGCACTTCAGACAGCCGCAATGAACTTAAATCAACAACAATACTAATACCAATACCAAATGCCGTACTGTTGATTACTTTTATGGACGACATAAAGACATCACTAGCTGATCCTCTCAACTGAATGGCATTGCCTTTTGTAGCTAACACACGAGACCTGGTAATGTGTACATCACCCAGAGATCCTGCTAGATGAACTCCTCTTGACAAGCTATTCAAACCAACATTTCCACTGATGAAACTACTGTCAATGTGGACCCTACGAGCATCTATGATACAATGACATTAAATCAATTAATAACTGCATATAAATTAACTACAATTTCATAGTCTTACCCAGTTTGTATGGTGCTATGTAGGCCTGAATATCTCCAGTGAACACATTGCTGGATTTCCGCATGTAGATCAACAACTGATGAGAAGATACAGAGAAATTTGTTGGAACATTAGAAGGTGGACGCCACCAGGCTGCCACATTATCCCCTGATATGCCATCAATAATTCTGATAGTACCACCTCTCCATTTCAAGCGTTGAAAAGAGATAGAAAGTCCATAACCGGGAGACGTTTCAAAACCTCTAATATAATAGTAGCTTCTTTGACTACTGGCTCCAGTGAATGTAACGTAAGATCCATTGCTCCCAACTCTAAAAGAGTAAAATTTGGATCGTATTTGATAGTCCAAAGAATACGTTGGAAGTCTGTCAACAAGTGGAGGCTCAAGCAGTAATGGAATCCTGTCAATATCAATACCAAACTGACCATTGTTGCTAAGGTGGCAACCAACGCACAAAAACCGCCTAGAGCATGAACCACTAATAGCAATAGATGTGTTTTCTATTGTTAGACCAACAAAGTTGACGTCTCCATGAACCGAGTTGAAATGAACTCCAGTCTGTCTGCTCTGTAATATGGTCACATTCATGACTACTGGACTGGCTGTTGTGATGGTCATTGCTGGAACTAACAAATCTGACTGCGATCGACTGCGGACAGCTGTACCAGCATTCATAATCTTGACGTTTTGAAGAACACTACTGCTGTAGTACTTCCAAGCATTACCTTCAATTGTTCCAGTTACGCTGTCATTAGCAAACACAATGCCACCCCAAGAACCTGCACCACAAACAACACCGACATCTTCTGAGTGTCTGCAACTGTTCTTGCTCCAAGCATTGGCACGACACTTTAGCAATGAATTCTCGGTGCCATCACAATGCACATTGTTTAATCCAATAACACCAGACCCTGAACCAAAACGGCGTGTGTACGCTTCAATGGGACTTCCAAATCCAAGTTGTCTACAAACAACCCTTGCATTGTTTATGTTCCAATAATCGTCACATACCGTCCCCCAGTTCTGACCGTTAAACACCTCAACACGACCTTCTCTCGAATTCTTACCTCCCACCAGACGTATGAGTCCTGTGTCGCTACCAACTGTAGCATTATGGTACATAACAATAAGAGATTCCTTTGACCCTTTAGCAATGAGTGTGCCATTGACAATCAGACGAACTCTTGCCTGGAAATTGAGGTTTACACCAGCCTCTATTGTTAGTGTAGTTCCCTTGCTCACTACAAGATCTTTGGTGACAACATATGGTCCATCGATTTGCGTTAGATTGTAATTTGATGAGTAAGTTCCGCCAATTTTTGTCTCAATCGCACTGCACACTATTTGTAGCAATTTTACCATGATGAAATCAGAAACATAGCTAAGGTTACGTTACCTTGACAAAGAAGTACAGCTGCTGCAACCCAAATCAGTTGTAACCTGAAACAGAAACAGGTGCTCGCTCAATCATTGACAATATGCCAACATTTAACCATCAATGGCTATTATACTGTAACAAAACCTGGATATGCTAACGATTATATTCATAGCAGAAATCCACTGCTTGTAATAACAGTTTCCACCTATAGTGATCTATTTAGACCAACTGTATGTGGAACCAGGAAAAGATACCTACCAGGCACTACACGTAAAGCAAATAAGTGTTAGTGAATTACATTACATCTGCCCTAAATTGCATTGTTGTGGATGGTTTCTGTTGTCATTACTGATGCTAAACAAGCAGCCAGTAATAGATGTCCTACCTAATCTTCAATAAAATCCTTGACTAGAAGAATGCCTGTCTAAAATATATGTGTAGACAACCATGACTTTGAAAATGAGAAATTACATTCAATGACCGTACAGTAAGAAATTGTCCAGTGTATGTCAACCTGTTAACGAAAGATGCTCGTGCACCAGCTACAGCTTGAGAATGCAAAGTTGCTTTCTATTACAAGAACGTCAAGTCCGCTAGATGCCATTATCCTTGGTCAAGTAATCAAAATATTGCAGAAGACACTTGGAAATGCTTGGCAATTGGCAACTAATTCTGAAGTCTAACCAAAGTCTCAAATAACATTATAGAATGTTTGCAGAATGTGGTGCGTATGCGTGCGTGTGTGTGCGTGTGTGTGTGTGTGTGTGTGTGTGTGTGTGTGTGTGTGTGTGTGTGTGTGTGTGTGTGTGTGTGTGTGTGTGTGTGTGTGTGTGTGTGTGTGTGTGTGTGTGTGTGTGTGTGTTGTCAACCAATCAGTCTGATGAAGCACTAGAACAAGACCCCACTTCACAATACTTTGACTCATATGACTCCAAACGTCATCTGTGTATGCAGAATCCTTGTAGCACTGTTGGCAGCAAGTGCTGCAGATTATGATAGCTTAGAATAAAGACCAGATATAATTCAATTCCCACATAAACTATTTCAAAAGCACTCAAGATTATTGAATTATCTATTAATTAAGTCTGGCAGTGCTGCATTCAATTTACTACTTTAGATATATATGCCTTGCCAGTTTCTTTGAATACGCCTTAGCAAAATTGTCATACAAAGAAATGTTGGTGTTGACAGAAGAAACTATAACATAAGCTCTTGCTGCACATCTGCACACTAAACCCTAATAACTAAAGAGTATATAATCAATTAACCATCACTTTTCGACAGTGGAGATACCGAATTTCACATCATGATGTCATCCGACAGGTACAGTAGTAGAGTCTACTATCTCTACGCACTATTTGTCTGCATATCAACATGTCAGCCAACATATAATTGCACCGGATGACTAAAACAACCTAAACGATGTCAATCCAGATGTCACACCTCATGCCCATGCGATGTACAGATGTACAAACCACTCTGACTCACACGTACCCAGTAGGCTGTTGCTTTAGCATGTTCTCGCTCTGCGACTCGATGACTAGACGATACCCTGTATAAAAATGAGGTCGGAATGTGACGTAGATCCTGACTCTACAAATAGACTCGACAAACGCAATTTGCTCAACAAATTATAGTAGTGTACGCGTACTTGTAATTTGTAATAGTGATATACATAGATGTGGTCATTGTATAGTCAAGCTAAAGCTTGTGTATAGCAGTCAAAAGCCGTACAGTATACTGAAACTATTGAGACACATTGCCAGCTCGCCGAATAAACACGGATGCGGTCTACCCACCGAGCACCCGTACAAAAAAACGTACCCGTATAACATCACATGCAAGTGCTAGAAAAGAACGCACAAACTATCCTAAACGGTGCAGAGCGTGCTGTCATGGTCAAACAACTTGTTGCCGCTTTTATAGTTTCTATATTTGTACTAAATACTTTAATTAATTAATTAATTATTAACAGAACAAATTACTAGATATTTTGATTCCTAGATATCTAGATAGCGCTACTGCATGGCAAATCTAGAGTGAAAAGCGTCATGATTATGTCGTTGGTAAGTATTTTACCCCTATGCAGCGACCTAGGACTGCCACAAGTCAATGAAATGACTCCCTGAAAATTTACTAGGCTACCAGTACCGTAGGTAAACTAGCTAGATGTATTAAGTAATCTCTATTTATCGGGTTACTTGCAGCGTGTAGTAGGTATCGCAATTAGATGTGTAGCACACTCTAACTAAAACCATCCGAAGAACTAAGAAAGATGGAATACCAAGAAGACTAGAGATCGCGGTCTCACCTAGCGGATGCTTTAGCGCGACGAAACCATACTAACGCATGCATCTTGATATGAAGAACTAACCGGCTGTGTGTTATCTAGAGTCTAACACTCTGCGACAATATGCCCGGATGTCTCAAGATTGTCATTGTGCTGCAAACTAAAAGTCGAGAACTTTATTTAAACTTAATCGTTTACGTATTTAGTATTAGATCCTGTCACTCTGCTAGAGATATTAACTAGTTAATACCGTAATTAGAGTGAGTTGCGTGCAAGGAAGTACGCATGTCTCGTCTATTTGAGCCAAGAACTCTGTCTATAGCCTTTGTATCTGATACTCCGATGCGATGTATACGTTCTATATAGCATCGTAATATCAGATACAAAGGCTATAAACAGAGTTCTTGGCTCAAATGAACGAGACATGCGTACTTCCTTGCACGCAGCATTTCCAAGCAGTTTCAGTCAATTGAAAGTAAGTCTACAGTGGACCAGTGGTGTAGACCTATCTTTAGATGCATGCAGTGGACACCATACTGCAGGAGGCACTCATAGCATTACCTCTATTTAAATCTCTTGTGGCGCACTGTCTTGTGTAGCCTTGACGGAAGCTATAGTCTGTTGACCTAGCCGTGCATGTGGCTGCAAACTGTTAATTCTGCTTCTAGCTGCCGAGTGCTCCCTCCCTTCGCGCAAACACTCTAGATACATACACACACGACCGTCAGTATTTGCCTCGGTTATTTGATTAGATAGGCACGTTTATAATTACCAACTGCTCTACGTACCCATTGCAGGACTTACGCTGATAGATTTGGTGACATATAAATTTATTATTGTATCGAGAAGTTAATTTCAGTAGCAAAGGAAATCCATATAAATAACAAAAATTTGTCTAGTAAATGTCTAGAGCGACATTAGTGTATATTATTAATAGAACCAGGAAAACGAGAGTCACAGCCTACGAATATTTACACCAACTCTACAGCGATGTCTATATATACTTCACGTAACACATGCACAGACACATTACCTCTTCCTAGACAGCCGGTAAACGTCCGGTTCCTGTCGGTTGATTTGACCGACCAAGTTTAGTAGCAAATCTATATAGATGAGGACAAAATACACTGTCGAAGTCGGCAACTATAGTTAGATAAGCCAACGAGAACTGCAAAAAATTTCAAACAAACGCAACTGTCTACGTCATCTAGAGTCATTGCCGCAGATATCTGTCATTTTGTACGTAACTAGGTAAAGATGCCAAATTTGGTTGATATGGGCGTCGCCTTTCTGTTTCGACCCCTAGAGATAGACTGCATGTGCATGCATGCGATATCTTGGTCTTCTATTCCCTAGACTTCCGCATTGTTGCATGCTCTTGAAATAGCAAAATCTTTGTCGTAGGCGCCAATGGCGCGTGCCAAGTATGTTTAGATGGATAACTAGATTATGATATGACGAAGACCATGCAGGGTGTTTCTCTAGCTAACTCTCAACTTGCTTATTAGTCGTGATATTTGAGTTTGCATGCTTCTAGAATCCACGTGTTGTAGACACTGCACCACACTAGTACTATGCCATACCTGTCAATTAATGCAGCAGTGCCAGTGTGTACTTAGGTATACTAGCTAGATTGCAGTGTATAGTTCTTTAGATAAAATATATGGCTTTATTCATAATGTATCCTAAAACGAGCATGCAGTCGTAGAGTGGTGATCGACTCTACAGAAGACATTCAACTAGAGAGGATGCTATAGCTGTGACAGGATCTCAGTATATTTTTCAAATTCTGTGCAGATTGCAACTAATCTATAAACTGATTTTTAGCTGTTTAATTAAACGTGGGAGACGTGAGTTGGTCAATCGCCATGCACACGCACGTTGTCTTATTGGATCCTGTTGCGATTGCCTATAGCTTCTACAACATGCATGACTTCCTCCACATCTCCAAATTTTTGCTATTTACCAAGTACTATGATTTACCTACCAACTACGAACAACCTAATATCTGGCATGCAACGAAACACAAATTAGCATGCTAGTGCTATACCTCTGTTTCACAGTCGTTTCTGTGGACTCAGGAGAGTCGATTCTCAACTGCAAGGACTGTACAGCCTACCACTTCACTTAATTAATTAACTTAATTTGATGACGACGCAAGCGCAAATCAATTGTTGCGACATAGCTCAGCTGCAGTACGAACGCGCAGCTCAATGTGTCGTTCTTGACTTACCTAGAGCAGTAGTGAAGCAGCTCGAAAAAACAATTTCCGTCCGCGTACACTTCCAGAGATCTTGATTTGCATCGCATGGATTGCTAGTCGAAGTCATCATCTAGAGGTACACACAGAGCCGTGTAAGGAGTACTAGTCTCGCGTAGCCAGACCCTTTTCGCCATCGTACTTCCGGCGAGAAAACAATCATTGCTCATACTCATGCTCCTATTCTCATGGCCTCTGCCATCATACTTCTTTTTCAGGGCTGCAGGTATACGTACAGACATGGGCATAATTATGGAGCCACCCTGAGCATGTGACTTAGATTAAAAAATTATTGGACTTTCTCAGACACTGCAAATACATGCATCTACAGTGACAGCTGCACCTTTTAGTAAATTAAAACAAGTCATAATGGTAAGGTAATGGCTTTGATTTTGCCATCCTCATATCTGAGATTGGAGGATGTTTGACCTGTTGAGATTCACGACTGCTTCTGGCATGCTGTCAGTTCAACCAGTAAATTTGAAACTTAATAATCAAAATCATTTTCAAAAAGCTTTTAAAACAATAAAATGACTTTGTTTAAGCCAGAAGACATACTCAAAGATTAAATAGAGACTATACGTTTCAGTTTACTTGCATATTGTGAGTCTGCTCTTGTGACGTCGCAACATGGACGCGGGTTGGACATGGTAATGCATGGCGGCAGTGGATAGTCTGGCCATTCTCTTGATCTTTTCGTTGCTATGGGTTGTCAAAACGTCCAATCAGAACAATATAAATACCCAAATAGCATGATGTGATGTAGAATCAGCGGGTCATCAAGTGTATTCACAAATCTTCAGTGTCCTGTTGATTTCCATGCCTCAGCTGATATGGGGAGTGGCCCCATTAGTATTCCCATGTCTGTAGTTCTTCCGTGTGGAGCCACATATTGTCTGCCTAGAGGCTCGAGTGCACGTGTCCAGCCGGGGGAGACGACCGGCTGGACACTCAAGCCACAGTATCATGATCACTTGGCAACTAGACTAGCTAGGACAATATGTACAGAGCTCGAGGAGTAAAATTGGAGCTGAAGGACAGTTCTCTGGAGCCACGTTTGGCTTTATTGTCATGCTAACAACAGCCCTGATTTTTAGCACTAGAATGCCTGCCAGTTCAACACTTCTCTCCGTCTCGACGGAGCACGTGAGTCATCACGTGAACAACAAATTGTCCAAAATGTCTGTCGTGACGACTATCCTTATCTGCTCTCTAGTTCTTGCTACAAACACGAGAGGCAGCGAAATAATCTGGCGGGAAGGAAAACGCTATGAAATTTGCGTACGAGACGATGGCACCTATTTGGTTACTGTAAACGGCGAGCTGTGGCTTGCTAGTTCTCCTATTGTGAACCGCATCTTTGCCAATGGGAATTGGAACCAGCTCAAGCTAGCAGGAAAAGAGCAACAAAACGGCTCGACTCCGGGTTTGGGCCAATTCTCAGCCATAAGTTTGAGTCTCCAAACGGCGGGGAGCGACTCAATTCGTCTTGTCAATACAATCAAATACTACACGAAACATGATCTCTTCCTATTCGAAACAGTGAGTAGGATTAATATCAAGAATATTAATTAAACAAGTCGTTTGCATTAATTAATGCCTACCATAATAATTTCTTGGTAAAATTGGTTGAGAGAGGGAATTATTGTTTCATAGTTTACTAGTTGTACAGTATCTGTAGGCGCCTCACGTTGGTGAGTAACATGTCCAAACGGAGTTTTCTGACCATCTGAAAACGCTGCGTCCTAGCTAGACAATACGTATTTGTTGAAACTCTGTCATGGAATTAAACATGCAAACTTCCTAGTAGTTTAGATTACGTATATAGGCCTGGTATAGGTAGTCGTCGTTTTGCAATTGTGATCAAGACAATTGAAATGTACAGTGTAAGTATGCTCTCAGTAACGTTGTAACGATCGACAGTGGTATGGTATTTACTGACATAGAAATTGATATCAGCAAACATTGACTATCAACAGTGTTAGATGCAGCACAGTGTAGTAAAGGATTGATCATAGGGGACGTGTGAATAGTTGACTGTAGGTGGCATTCAGCTAATAAAGGTGTTTCTTGGTTGTCAAGTACACACAATCCCTAGCTACAATACAAAAGGATGGGGCGACGGAAATTTATGACGCTTTTTCTTCACCGTTTGGTCACTTGCATGAATCGTTCCTATACTGATCTGTAGTTGGACACGGAAGCAATTTTTTGAAGTAGGTCTTATAATGAAACGTGGTCGTGGAGAGGAGAAATTTGAGGTTTGTGTGTACAGATATATATATATATATATATATATATATATATATATATATATATACCAAGAGCTCGATGGATTGCATATAGGACCACGCCCCTTTCTGTTGTGCGACCCGGATTAGAAGCCTCGCTATGCTCAGCAATGAAATACTGGCAATTTACTAAATAGGCCAAAGTCACTACCACAAAGTTAATAACAAGCATCATGATGCACCTTGTGCTCATTGTGAGCTGTTCTTCCAGTATTTGAGCCTTAACCATTTTTGTTAGCATTACATGCAAAAGCTTCATGACATGCTCGCCCATTCTGAAAAGAGACATGCATCTCAGGCTTAATAGAATGATACTGTAACCACAACTGGTAGTGTGTCATGATGCTAATGAGTGTGAGAAGAATCACATTTGGTAAGCTCTTCCTGTTCAAAGAATAAATAACCAATAACTTATATGCTCATATTTTTGCTGTTATATGATGATCGAAATCACATACAGAATTGCCTTGATGAGGTTGCCTGCAGCAGTAAGTCACCGCAACTATTTAACTGCCATTGTGTGTACAGAGTTTTCCTCAAAGGGTCACTGGTATGGCTCAAGACAAACCAGGAGAGACAACTATAAACAAATCAAACAGAAAGGTTGGTGTACTAATATCCTCCTGCACGAATGGCCTAAGAGACAACCTGGTTGTTCAGTTTGGCTGCCTGGCAATTTACTGTCTTCACACCGATGTTGTCACTTTGTTTGTCTCTTTGTCTGTGTCCATCTTACCTCACACTGATTGGTTTCGAGTCAGTCCATATCCTTAGATTGCTCTTTCTCTTCAACAGCATTTATATGGTTGAAGTGGCATGTCTTCATGCAGTAACAGGATCAAATGACTTTATCATTATTGATCATACACCTGTAAACCAAAACAAAATGTATACTTAATGGTGTGAATAGTGTTTGTTATTCTTAAGGTTGGTAATCGTGTTGGAGAGTTTTGGAGTACTACCACGGCCTCAACCTTTTTCCCTGCGTTTGATTTCTCAAATACATCCAAGCTGCATTCTCTTGGGTATGCGGAGTGGCATGGACGCTTTTCTAGCGATTCGAATTCCTATGGTGTCGGCTTGAAGTCATTCAAAGGAGGTGCCCCTTGAAATACACATGAAAGACATGCGGACCAACAGACAAGAAAAATAGATTGACATATTAACAGACAGACTCTAGACAGACAGACTCTAGACAGACAGACAGACAGACAGACAGACAGACAGACAGACAGAGTGCAAGGGATGATGAGAAAGATGAAATGACATCAACTTCAAGACCAATTGGCAATCAATCATATCAGTGACACTGCAACGTTGTAATGCGAAAGTCATCTCGGACAAACTTATTAGCATAGCCAGATTAGATCATCAAAACGTAGTGTACTAAGTTGAAAGCTTCTGGATCGAAATGGTCCTGCTGTCTTAGTGTTGCTGTGGACGTTTCTCTTTAGTTGCTCATGATGTAAATGTTTGATTTAATTGAAAAAATAAATGTATTGACAGACAGACGCAGACAGACAGACAGACAGATTTCTTTATTTGAATCAAACTGTAAAAGTGCGTATCAACTCTAAAATCTGACTATACAGTATGCAACAATTTATCCTAGACAGACAAACATACATACATACATACATACATACATACATACATGACGATGATAATGGCATGTCCACGCTGCAGTGAATCAGACTATCTAACAGTGTCCACTACAGAAAACCTGCACATTCAATAGATTTAAGTGAATAAGGTGTGTGCTGGGCCAGATCCACTATCTCGTCCTAAACATATGAAGTGATTCACTGGAGCAAGAATTGCAACGAGCGAACCCATATGTCAGGATGCAGGTGATGTGCCAGGAGCACCTATGTGAGTTCCTTGCAACTGCCATTGGAGAATATCACCAATACTCAAAGAGTTCTCTAAACCATTGAACCATGGTCTCATCCGCATCAGAGAACAGAACAAACTCAAGCCTCAGGACTAAAGGCTATGAGCAGGGCGGCACAAGCTTTTATGGCGGCCTGAACTCACCATGTCATGGTGCTGTACTTGGGAATCTGGAGCATTTCCATGAAACAGCAGTGCCACCTGCTGCATCACTCTTCCCTCCCTGTTGGCACCACTGTTGTTGGTCCACGACTGCTTATTCGACAGGCTGAACCTGCTTTATCGCAGCTAACTCCATATCTGGAGGTCACTCCACTATCCGCCACCTGTGGACGTGCCCAGTAGCAGACAGCTCTGCCTTGGGCATACATACATGCATACATACATACATACATACATACATACATACATTTTTTTGTTTGTACATACATACATACAAGAGCCTTAAAGCCCAGGTTCGATACTGCAAGTACAATCTAAACTCAGTCACTATATGTCATCATGTTCTTCTTCATCTTTGCTGCCTGGGAGTGCTGCTGCTGCTGCCGCCGCCACCTCCGCCGCTGCCGCCGCCGCCTCCGCCGCTGCTGCTGCCGCTGCCGCCGCTGCTGCTGCTGCCTCAGCAGTCACTCCATCATGTCACCAGGTACGTCCCGCTCACTGCACTTCATAGTTCATACTTCACACTTCACACTTTCTGGACTGAACTGACACTCCAGAGAGTGAGGCAATTGTATGTTAGTTCCTTGCCCAAGGGAATTTATGTATGTGGACCTCCCGCACTCAAACTCTGACCCAAAGGTCCCGGATGTTGCCAATCTCCAACTGCACACTCTAACCAATTGAGCCACATACATACATACATACATACATACATACATACATACATACATACATACAGACTGACAGACTGACTCATCAACAAACAATGAACAAATTGCAAATAGACCACAAAGAAGCTATTGAAGGTTATAATTCTCTATAGGTACAGAGGGTGGTCCAGTGGTTCTATTTAATACAACTGGTGAGGTGGCCAGGAACCAGTCTGATGCAATAGTCATCTCCTCGTTCAACAACTTCAAACATGCCATTGCTACCAAAGTTGATGCAACCCCCCAGAATGCTGCAAGCTTTGTTTTTGGATTACAGAGTTACATCACCGAAGTCCAATCCGGATTCAATATATCGTTTGGACTGTCTGGATCAGAACACGGAATCAATGCTGCAGTGGAATCGTGGGGTGAGAAGCTAAGAGCTCGATACGGAACTACACGAATATCTCCAGAATTCGATCCCACAAATACAAAATTAGGATACTGGACAGGTAATTGTTTAATGTCTTGTTGCTTTTATGTCTGCTGTCTGTTTTTTTGTCTACCTGCGTGGTCTGTGTTTGTATGTGGCCACTCATCTTTTTGTCTGTCCATCCGTCTATCTGTCTGTCTGTCTGTCCATCTGTCTATTTGTCTTTGTAGTCTATTTACTTACAGGTACACTAGTGCACAACCTGTCTGCTTGCCACCGGCTTGCATAGTTTCACTAAGTTTTCTCATCTCATATATTGGTTCCATTACAGACAATGGTGCTTACTATGATGGCAGTTACTGGCAACAGAATCCCACGGCAGTGGCTCAAGATGTCCTCGTTGATGTAAAAATGTTACTCGACACCATGGGTGTACCTATTTCCTACATTCAATTGGATCCATGGTGGTATCCTAATGGCAATGGATGCATTGAATGGATACCAAAAGAAAACTTATTTCCCAAGGGTTTGTCATGGTTGCGGTAATTTTATTATTTTCCATAACACCCTGCTCCGTGTTCTCTTCTGTGTGATACACTTGTCACACAGAGCAGGTCTTGAATTGGTGATACAATTCTGATTGTTCTGTTCTATTTAGGGAAACGTTGGGCATTCCATTGTTGTTGTACGCCAACTATTTCTCTGTGCATAATAATTACGTCACAAGGAAGCAGTTTGATTTCATTGATAGCCTTGACTTCCAACTTAGTTATGCACGAGGACCAATTGCTAATGTTGAGCCTCATCAGTCATATCAATTTTATGATTATATTATGTCGCAGTACAGTCGCAGCATGGGTGCATACGAAGTCGACTTTCTTGACTTCCAGTTTCTTCTCTTTCTTGAGTTGCAGGAGCAAGTTGATGCGGCTGAAATTTGGATGAAGGGAATGACAGATGCCGCATTAAAGCACAACGTTAGTGTGCAACTTTGTATGGAGTTGCCAAGGTAACACACACACACACACACACACACACACACACACACACACACACACACACACACACACACACACACACACACACACACACACACACACACACACACACACACACACTTTTAATGAAGTCGTTCTGTTGATCTTAGTGATTTGCTACAGTCTGTTTTGTTTCCTGCCATCACAAATGCTCGTGCCAGTGAAGATGACTTTCCCACTGCTGGTAACAGGTGGGACATTGCCATGACTGCCATGCTGATGCGTGCACTGGACATTGGTCCATTTTTTGATGATATATGGACACGAGCTGATCAGCCAGGCAATCCATACAACAAATCATCAAACAACATTAGAATGCGGACGATCATCAGCACCTTCAGTGGTGGACCGGTTGGTATTAGTGATGGAAGGAATTTCACTGATCCTGAGCTCATCATGCAGTCGTGTCGTGCTGATGGAGTCCTGCTAAAGCCGTCAAAACCTATTGTGCCGATTGATGCACAGTTCATGCCGGTGGACCAAGGGGGCATACCAGCCGGAAATATTTGGAATACTCACAGTCAGGTAATTTCATGATATACATTTCTTGTTTTCTTTGATTCCTTGACTAACACAATGTGTGTGTGTGTGTGTGTGTGTGTGTGTGTGTGTGTGTGTGTGTGTGTGTGTGTGTGTGTGTGTGTGTGTGTGTGTGTGTGTGTGTGTGTGTGTGTGTGTGTGTGTGTGTGTGTGTGTGTGTTTACACACTTACACTTCATGTTAGTCAAGGAATCAAAGAAAAAAATTTTGAATGTCATGAACAGTATGTACATGTTCTACCATAGATAGGCTCAAATTGAGCAAATCATTGACCTCAATTTGCTGTTCACTGCACCCTAAGTGATGGGCAGTAGTACATGCATGCTTCTTGTACTGCCAATGGTGGCCTTACTAATTAGTCATCTAACTGCCTAGTGTGCATAGTCATCTAACTGCGTAGTGTGCAGTATACATATACAACTACTTGATGCTGCCTAAATTAACTTCCATGACCATCTCTATTCTCTTCGTGCCTGACTTGTCTCGTAGTAGTCGATAGGGATAGCTTAGACTCATGCCCAGTCCTCCTCCGCGTTAGGTTGGGACACCATGTGCGCTAGCTGTCATGTGTATAGGTCCATGTGGTTTCACACATGTGGTTGGTCGTGTGCGAAGGAGGACTGGGCAGGAGTCTTAAGCTATCCCTATATACTACTACAAGACAAGTTAGGCATGATGAGAATAGATGGTCATGGAAGCTAATTTAGGCCTCCTTCGCGCTTTGGCCAACCACATGTGTATGGACCTATACACACATGACAGCTAGCGCACGTGGTGTTGCAACCTAGAGCCGAGGAGGACTGGGCACCAGTCTAGGGATAGCTAGCTAACAAAGTACAAAGAGATGCTGTAGACACTCATGGCGCCACCACACAAGAAGTTGAGAAAATCATAATTAGATCATTTCAGCAAGTAGGACTCCTATTGGACATACACCAGATGAAGCAAAAATTACTTTGATTGTATGAGGACTTTGTTATTGCATATTTTGATAGTGTTGCTGTGGTAGGAATTTAAGTGCATGAGGAAACGAAGTGCAGATGGAGTGGCAATAGCCACCCGCCCCATACTGGCGTTAGAAACGTCAAAACACTGAGCCTCATGGTGCAAAAGTGGAAAATACGGTACGTGGCCAGCCGATTTCATACATTTTTTTGTGTTTTTAGATTGGTTCTACCATGTGGTACTACGTGCTCGCTTTTGATGTAGCAAAGCAGTTCCATGTCACTCCATCTCACATCTACCCTCTCAAAATGATGACCAATCGACCAAAATTTATGATAGGAGAGTGGGGATTTCCTAGCTGTTCGAACTACAGCATGGCCACCGCGTGCCTCCACACGTTCGACGATGCCCATCCATTTGCTCTACATACGGGCGACATGAACGGACAAGAGCACAGTTTTGTTGTCTACTCTATCAGTCCCGTCTTGTCTAACGGTTACGTGTTCTTGGGCGAGTTCAACAAACTCGTTGCCGTCTCGCCCAATCGATTTACAGAAGTGAGTGTGAATGGAAATGGCGTGAAGGTGAAGGTGTCCGGTAAACCGTCCGAAATGTTGACCACGTGGTTTGTCAAACCAGACGGTCGTATCCTCACAGTTGCAGCACAAATTCCCTCGTCTGGCGAGGAAACAATTTATGTTGCGTAAATTAACGAATATCGTCTGCCATTATTGAATTTGTTTGTTGATTGCCTCGGCGTGTTTTGGATGACTCTGCTGGTTAGATGGTGTTTGGTCACGTGACACTAGAGCTGCACGTTGACTGGTAAACTAGGCATTCAGTCAATTTCGGTGTGGTTCTGTCTGCAGTACTGTAGCGATGAGTTACTTGCGTACAACTGAACGCGTTCGCGTAGATTGGGTGCGAAACTGCACTATTGTCCAAGCTAAAAACCCACTTCCCGGTCTCTAGGGGCCACAGGGCCTGGTAGAAAAGTTTGAGTTAACTAGCGAAAAGTCATTCGCAAGTGATGTCAAATGAAAAACGTCTATCGATTCGAATTACCGACAAAAAGCCAAGAGATTGAGGTATAGATATAACGTAGGATGCTACGCTAGCTACCCTGAAACCGTGCTACTGTATATCTATGTTATCTACCACAATCGAATGGTGTCGACGTCGTGACTTGTCGGTTAATTGCTAAAGGGTGGGGAAAGGGTAAGAGCACGTAGGCAAATGCTGTAAGTATATCAGAGCCATTTTATTTACTTTTAATACGCCTTATAAGCACATGTTGTTGTTCGGCCAAATAATGTTTTAAGTTAGTTAACTACCATGCTCTCGTATACAGCTATCTAGAGGTCTACACACTCACACTCCTATACTTAGCTATAGATTGGCTCATGCTGTACAGGGACTATTCTGTTCACGGTGACTATCCTGTTCACGTGGACTATTCTGTTCATATTTGCTCCTATTCTGTTCACCGGGGACTATCTTGTTCACGCAATTTGAACCCACCCTAGCGGGGACTACCTTGTTCACAGGCGACTATCCTGTTCACGACGACTATTCTGCATGTTCATACTAGCCATATGCATAGTGTTCATGGCGACTATCCTGTTCACAGGCGACTTATAATCCTGTTCACAGGTGACAATGTTGTTCACGTTCACCGGGGACTATCCTGTTCACGGCGACTATCAGCTACTATATATTCTGTTTACGGCGACTATAGATCTGCGTGTTCACTAGAGCTTCTGTTCACTAGCTAGACACTTTTGTTCATTGTCAACAGTCCCATCAATCCATACGCGCAACACTTACCGTACTAGCTCTTGCTCAATTTAGCTATCTAGCTACCTGCCTGTACGGTACGTGGCTGACAACACTACCATATCGTAGACTCTTCCAATGTGCTCAACTAAAGTGGTCCTCTCTGGTGTATACAGATCCTAGGAATGTGTGTATTACAACTAATAATTTTCTGATTGTCCATGTGTGATTACGTAATTCCTAGATAAGTATGATATCTATACTGTACAGTGTCTGTGACAGAAGGTTGGCGAGTGGTTGCAAGAAGCTAGTAAATTTACAGCAACTATAATGCAATTAATGCATAGTAAGTTAATTGCGTCAGTAACAGGGATCGATGGTTGTAAGCAAGCACCAGCAAGTCATCTAGGGTAGGGAAATTAATTGAAGATTGAGACTGTGATCTAGCATTACTATTTTCCTCATATACAATGAACAAAAACACATTTTATACTATCTATTTTGTGTGTGTCTGTGTGTGTCTCTGTGTAAATTTTAAATGTACAGTTCTGTATGTCCTTTATTAACTGTGGATACTGTATGCCTTCAGCAGGCGTGAAAGAAATTCATACACATGAGTACCATACTATAATACATTTCTATATCACACAGAAATTGCCATGCATCGATCGATCAATCTTAGACACAGATTCAAAAGAAGTCTAGTGTTTAGAGTGTGGGGGGAGGTTGCATAGGCTATTGTGTTAAAAATGATGTCATAACTGCCGCCAGGTCATTGCCTACAATTCCTGTTGGACGTCTCTAGATGGGAAGACTGACTCAAATATACTTTTATGTTTTAACTTAACAGATGTATCAAAGCAGATAATGAGTAGTTATTTACAGCTACAATAGCATATAGTGCACAAGTTTTATTTGAAATAGTGCACCGTTAATTAATTGGTTTTGAGACTAGACAGATTTTTCGTTGAATTAGATAGGCTACAAATAAAGATTGGATAAACAAACAATACATGTTTTTGCAGAGTTACTGTTGATGTAATTCAAATAATTGTTGTGAACAGAATACGTGTAGTCGCCTGTGGACAGGATAGTCGCCATGAACACTATGCATATGGCTAGTGTGAACATGCAGAATAGTCGCGGAAACAGGATAGTCGCCTGTGAACAGGATAGTCTCCGGTGAACAGGATAGTCCCCGCTATAGTGGGGACTATCCTATTCACCGGAGACTATTCTGTTCACGTGAACAGGACAGTCCCCGGTGAACAGGATTATAAGTCGCCTGTGAACAGAATAGTCACAATGAACACTGTATGCATATGGCTAGTGTGAACATGCAGAATAGTCGTCGTGAACAGGATAGTTAGTCGCCTGTGAACAAGATAGTCGCCTGTGAACAAGATAGTCCCCGGTGAACAGAATAGTCCACGCTATAGCGGGGACTATCCTGTTCACGTGAACAGGATAGTCCCCGGTGAACAGGATAGTCCCCGCTAGGGTGGGTTCAAATTGCGTGAACAAGATAGTCCCTGGTGAACAGAATAGGAGCAAATATGAACAGAATAGTCCACGTGAACAGGATAGTCCACGTGAACAGGATAGTCCCTGTACACATGCTCACAACTTTCAGAAGAGATCACGTGCCGTAGGGATTGCGTTGAGTCGCCATGATCATCTACGGCTGTGTGAAGGTCAAAGCGATCACTTACAGCACCGTCCTCATCACATGGTGTACTATCATTCTATGCTACATTCTGGCCGTCAGTCTCGGTCACGTTCCAGCATGGTTGCCAATGATCAGCGATTGTGCCGTCGAAGCTCCGGAAAAGTATCCGTTTCGTCTTGGTCTAATTGCGGGAGCGACAGCTCTCTTTGCCAATGTCATCATGGTCTACTATGCGTTCCCAAACTTCAGCTTCCGCAAGCTACAACTGGCTCTTGGACTAGTGGCCAGTGTCGGTCTGGCCACCGTTGGAGCAGTAAATGAGAAGGAGAACAACACAGTGCATACAGGTACATACTGTCTCAGACTCGTAGGCTGCATGCATTGCCGTTCACGTGCAGAAAAAGGTAACCGAAACTGACCTCATTGTGGTGTTATCACATGCTGCGTAGATGACGTTGTGTTGAAGGGTGTTAGTAAATTACTGTACTAATAAAATAAACTATGCTCGGCAAATACATAAATTGCTGTAATCGTTTACGAGTTTTACAATACGAATTGAAAAAAATGCTTGCATGTGTCTCGCGGTATTGAACCCACTGAGCCTCCCCAACCTATAGGCCTAGGAGCCTGAATGCATATAAAAACTACAGTACACGGTCATGCATGCCCGTGATTTCTTTGTCTGGGATAAGCCTAGCGATTGCGTCTAAACGTGCATGGAATCCAAAATTCTATGTCCGTCTGCATGTGTGGTAAGATCACAATAGAAACAAGTTATCTCAAACGTATAAAAGTTAATTAATTAACGTCAGAGATGACTATAGCTGTTTCAATTTTTACTGTACGCGCGATGTGATCTTTGGTGCATGATGAAATTGCATTATTACATGTCTCTAGCGAAAGATGATTTAGTTCACCGGCGGTATACAGGAAGAGCCGGGAATGTAAGATACTCACATTCAATCAGCGGTACGTTTTACTGTCGCAGTTCTGTTAAGCTTGAGCATGCAGGCTCTCTAGACATAGTACATGTATATTGTACCTCGAGGGTAGCTCGTGTCGACGTGTGTGATCGTGTCGCTGGGCTTTAATTAATTTTTAAGGGCTTATCCCAGAGTGTTACTGAGCATGTTCACTGGATCTCTCTGTCATTAGATACAAATAGTGTGTGTTTGTTTGTGTGTGTGTGTGTGTGTGTGTGTGTGTGTGTGTGTGTGTGTGTGTGTGTGTGTGTGTGTGTGTGTGTGTGTGTGTGTGTGTGTGTGTGTGTGTGTGTGTGTTCTCTTGCCACCGTATTAGAACGATACGTAACCACAAACCTCTGCAAGCAAATTGCCAATAATCACTAAAAATTTTTATTTCAAGCTGCAGCCATTGTGTTCTTCCTTGGCTACGACATCTACATGACCATCATTGCATACAACGCTCCAACAGATGACAAGATATCATCTGCGTCAGTAATCAACAAACGAATATTTGCCGTCCTAGGAATCATCTTACTGGTCGGTGCAGGACTCTTCAGTAATTTTCCTCATAATAACCAATAAACATAATTCTCGATTAAAGACATAATATTTTGACAGGTTTGGGTGGAAGACAGTACAAAGTCTACGTGGCTCTCTGTGAATGGTCAGCTCATATTCCACGTCATCTAATTATATTAATTAATTTTAATTGTTTGATTTAATTGTATGTAGGCTTGGTACGTTAGGAATTGAAATATTCAATTTGACATTCATTCAGGACTTTACTGATCTCGCACTGTTGGAAGTCAAGCTAGGTACCGGTTCCATCGTTTATGTGGCCAATTTGTTCAATGCTACTTGTGTGTGTGTGTGTGTGTGTGTGTGTGTGTGTGTGTGTGTGTGTGTGTGTGTGTGTGTGTGTGTGTGTGTGTGTGTGTGTGTGATTGATTGATGACTGTTTTGTATTCTATTACATGCGTAGATAAAAGTTATTCTAGCCCCACTGGTGATTGGATGGGCAATTGTGATGGAACAAAACTTGTTGCTGTGGAGAAGAAAGTTCCTCTGTGATTAAGACCTGTAGAGTCTAGGACTATCTGGTCCGACGCGTCTAGCTATCTTTACCATGTTTTGATTGTTGAAATTAGAAATTATTATAGCAATCAAATTATTTTTGTCTACTATGGCAATAAATATTGCAAACTGTTATCAGATCAACGTGTGCGTCGTGTGTGTGTGTGTGTGTGTGTGTGTGTGCGTGTGTGTGTGTGTGTGTGTGTGTGTGTGTGTGTGTGTGTGTGTGTGTGTGTGGCGGCGTCTGTAGAATGAAAACATCCGGGACCTTTGGGTCATGAGTTCAGTACGGGATGGGCACAGGCCAGGAGCATACATCTAGACATGTATATGCTCCTGCACAAGCGTAATTCCTCTAGGCAAGGAACTCACACGCAATTGCCTCTCTCGACTCAGGAGTATATATGAGTACAGTACCTGGTCATTGACTGGGGGGGGGACAAGACCGATGACTTGGCAGAACACTATTGCGCAGTCAAGGTCAACAAGCATGCTGCGCCAAAAAGTCAGTGCCCCTGGGATGCTCTGGTCAAGCATCAAGGGGTACATCAGTGCGGCCTGAAAACACTAAGTACGTAGGGGTGCTTCAGTACTGAAAGGCATATCCATTTGTCCAATAGTTGTGTGTGTGTTGTGTGTGTGTGTGTGTGTGTGTGTGCGCGCGCGCGTGTGAGTGAGAAAGGTGATGAGAAAGGGTGTTCAGTAGGTGAGCCTAATTTCTAAAGATAACAACAGTCGACTGGTTCTAGGAACCCATCACGTGATTTCAAGGCCATCATGATCATCTTCGGCTCCGTGGACGTTAGAACCATCACCTTACTTGCCATATTAATATCATGGGCGTCCATCATCACCTGCTACGTGCTGGCCGTCAGCCTTGGCCATGTACCGGCGTGGTTGCCAACAATCAGCGATTGCGCTGTTGGAGCACCAGAGAAGTATCTGTTTCGAATAGGACTCATCACAGGAGCAACAGCTCTGTTTGCCAATGTTGTTATGGTCTATTATGCTTTCCCTAAATTTGTCCTACGCAAGCTAGAATTAGTGGCTGGTGTAGCGGCCGCTGCTGGTCTCACTGTTGTTGGAGCAGTAAACGAGAAAGAAAACAACACAGTTCACATAGGTAACGATATCCTTAGACAATGGTAATTTCTGTGGGCAGCCCTGAGGCACGCTCTCTCGCTCTCTTTTTCCCTCCTCCATCCCTCCTCCCTCCTCCATCCCTCCTCCCTCCTCCATCCCTCCTCCCTCCCCTCCTCCATCCCTCCTCCATCCCTCCTCCCTCCCCTCCTCCATCCCTCCCCTCCTCCATCCTCCCCTTCTCCATCCCTCCCCTCCTCCATTCCTCCCCTCCTCCATCCTCCCTCCTCCATCCTCCCTCCTCCATCCTCCCTCCTCCATCTCTCCCCTCCTCCATCCTCCCCTCCTCCATCCCTCCCCTCCTCCATCCCTCCCCTCCTCCATCCCTCCCCTCCTCCATCTCTCCCCTCCTCCATCCTCCCCTCCTCCATCCCTCCCCTCCTCCATCCCTCCCCTCCTCCATCCCTCCCCTCCCCTCCTCCATCCCTCCATCCCTCCCTCCTCCATCCCTCCCTCCTCCATCCCTCCCCTCCTCCATCCCTCCCCTCCTCCATCCCTCCCTTCCTCCATCCCTCCCCTCCTCCATCTCTCTCCTCCTCCATCTCTCCCCTCCTCCATTCCTCCCCTCCCCTCCCCTCCTACCTCTGTGCCCGGTGTGTGTGTGTGTGTGTGTGTGTGTGTGAGTGTGTGTGTGTGTGTGTGTGTGTGTGTGTGTGTGTGTGTGTGGTGTGCGTGCGTGTGGTGTGTGTGTGTGTATGTGTGTGTATGTGGTGGTGGTGGTGGTGGTGGTGGTGTGTGTGTGTGTGTGTGTGTGTGTGTGTGTGTGTGTGTGTGTGTGTGTGTGTGTGTATTGTGTGAGCGTTGTGTGTGTGTGTGTGTGTTGTGTGTGTGTGTGTGTGTGTGTGTGTGTGTGTGTGTGTGTGTGTGTGTGTGTGTGTGTGTGTGTGTGTGTGTGTGTGTGTGTGTGTGTGTGTGTGTGTGTGTGTGGTGCTATAGCTCAGTTGGTTAGAGGGTCATCCAGGGTGCAAGTTCAAGTCACAGTGATGGCGAGCTAGGGCATAATTTCCTTGGGCAAGAAACTCACACACAATAATTATTGCCTCTCTCGACTCAAAAGAATAAATGAGCACTGTACCTGGTCTTTGACTGGGGGACTAAGCAAGCGGCCATCGGCTGTGACATGACATCAGCCACTGGGGTTCAGGTGAGACTCCGGGTGTTCACACAACTGTTGGTTTTACAAGCTGGTGCTTCTGTGAGTACCTGGCCCGGCTTCAGGAAATTGCTAGTGCAGGCCTGGAGTTCTCCTGAGTAGCGCACAGAAGCCCAGCTGTTAGTTGGGGGCATGAGTGGCAGCTCTTATCGTTTAGTTTAGTTTCTTAGCGTGTGTGTGTGTGTGCGTGTGTGTGCATGCGAGCGTGCGTGTGTGTGTGTGTATGCGTGTGTGTACGACTCTGCCTTGTCAATCGATCGCTTGTCTTACAGTATGCTTATCATTTGTTATGCTGCAGGTGGTACTATTGCGTTGTTCTTGGGATATGAAACTTATATGGTGGCTCTTGCACAGGATGCTTCCAAAGATTCCAAGATATCATCTACTTCTGTTATCAGCAAACACATTTTTGCTATTGTGGGAATCGTCCTATTGCTTGCTGCTGGAATCTTCTGTAATACATCACTGAAACCACCCACCAAAATTGACGTCATAATTGTTGATATAATTACTAGGCACTGATTGGAAGAAATATCGTGTTTATGTGGCTCTCTGTGAATGGTGATAGTTAATAAATTTTAATTAATCAATATAACTTTCCTTTTGTCTATACTGTGCAGGCTCTACGTATTTAATATTGAAATATTCAACCTGACACTTTTTGAAGACTTGCAAGGTCTCCTGCTTCTGGAAGTACAGCAAGGTAAACAAACAATTTTACTCCAAAGTCTGTAGTAACAAACCTCCTGTCTTCTGCTATTCCAAGATGAACTCATCTCTGATTCAGTTCACCCTGATGACAAAACACCCGTGGTTTGTGACAAAACTCTGTTTGAGACGTGAAAGCGTAAGTGTAACATTTTAGGACAAGATCTATGTTGTGTACGAAGGAGTTAGTAGCACTATAAATTTTATTAATATGTGCTTCCAGTTGCAAGGGATATATAAAATTTACACCAAGGAGGATTTACTTCCGTCGCATACAAATGCTATATCCGTTTGTATTCACCAATTTTAGGTCATCTACTGTGATAGTAGTGTATCAGTCTACGTCACAACTCTGTCTTGGTACTGAAAATTAGCTACAACTAGACAAATCCAATCTTTAATTAGTCTCGTGCACCACTGTATCTTTATATTATCTGCCTGCTACAACATCTACTACTCTAATACAGTGTCTACTTCATCTAATCAGACGGTTCCCGCTTGGTGTAGATAGATTCTAGGTCCCGGACGTTCACTTGACTGGGGTTAACATCCGGAAATTGCTAACATATTTGAAATCTGAAAAGAATATGCAATGCAACATTAATTCCATTTTCAGTATGTTACATATACGGGTATGCATACAACACGTGTACTCCAGCACATCCTCAGTGCTAGCAAGCAACCAGATTCGAGCGCTCTCCCTGCGAATCTGGCTGGAAGTCGAGGCTAGATTTCTGGCATGGTTATCTACGGTAGTGCTAAGGTCGAATGGATCACCTACTCCACCGTTTTCCTAATGGTGAACACCTGCATCGTTTGCTACATCGTTGCTGTTGGTCTCGGTCACGTGCCAGCTTGGCTGCCAATGATCAGTGACTGCGCTGTCCAGTCGCCAGAGAAGTACATGTTCCGGGTTGGTGTCATCTCAGGCGCTACATGTTTGTTAGCGAACATGGTCATGGTCTACAATGCCTTCCCCGACTTCTACTTCAGAAAGTGTACTCTCGCGCTGGCCGTGTTAGCTGCTGTCGGAATGAGCATCTGTGGAGCTGTGGACGAGAAAGAAAACCCCGCCGTGCATGATGGTAAGCGTAACTGAATCGATAAAGGTCTAAATTTTAGTTTCAGGCATGTGTACATGTTGAAATTTGTGACGGAAGAGTGGAAGTAGACAGTAACAAAATTGTGGCCCAGCATACAGTACCCAGATTAACAATTTAGTGGATGTGGCCTTTGAAACAATTGACAATTTTGTACAAGTCATATCTAACCCTCTGGCCAGAGGCCCATATGATGGAACTAGTGAAATTTTAGTTTTTCACTAAGTGATGTCAAACAGAAATTCATGCCAATTGAAAAGTTTTTATCTGCCAAAAACAGGAGAACTACTATAATATATGTAGTTATTTGCATGATACAGTGAGCCAGACCTCGTTATTCTAACACCCGATAATCCAACACGCTCACTTTGAGTTTCTGACGAAGGTACATGTGAAACCAATCTACACAGGTCACTGTGTATTTGTTACCGATAATCGACAGTCGCATTAGTCAGACAGAAACCAGTGGGATAAATGTGGTCAAAATAACAAAGTCTGACTGTATTGAAAATATGGACTTTAATTGCCTTATTTTATCTCTTACTGAACTGTTTTGTCTGATTCTTTTCTGTAATTCATTGTGAGGCAAAGTAGTTGTTAGTATTTTATTGTTACCTGCTGTGTGGTCGGTTCTGCTGCATTACAACCGAAAGCACTATTCCATAGTTCTACTCTGCTGCTAATTCTATCCAAATACGTACACAGAAAGGAGCAGCAGCCCTCTCGGTTCAGTTTTTGTTCCATTAGCCATCGCCAAGTAAAACAAAAAATCTACTTGCCAGCAAAGTTTATCAGCTAGCCCTGTCCCATCTCTAGCTGTGAGACACGATTCTAGTAATCAATGAAAAACACGACATACCGGCTCTCAGTTCCTGGAATACATTAGCAACAAGAAATACGAAATCGATGCATTAACCTTTAGGTATTTGTTGTCCGTTGTTTTAATTGTTTGCTGTGTGCCTGCCGGTTTATCTGCATACCCGAGACTGTGTCTCTGTGCCTATCAAAATACCTACTTTCGTACACGTACATGCTCCTCAATAGTCTGTCCACGTGTCTACCCTATCATGCAACCTGTACATCGATAATTATCACTCTTTCAGTACTAATGCGGTTGTGTTGTATCTGTTCCAGTTGGTGCATTGTTATTTTTCGCTTGTTACGATCTCGTGGTGATCATTCTGTCACTTGATGCTTCATGGAGCGAAAAGATCTCACCGTCATCCATTAGGGTCAAACTCGCTTTCGCCATTTTGGCAATCGTCGTCCCAGTTATTGCTATAATCTTGAGTAAAACCAAGCAGTGCCACACAAATTTGTATTATACCTAATTAATTCCTATCTTTTTTCAATCCAGGTTATTACCCCAAACATCGTAGCTACCTGGCACTATGTGAATGGTCAGTCTTCATCAGTCAAACCTCTAGAATTTTTTACCATAAACTTTTCTCTGACAGGTTTGGTGCTTTCGGTTTCGCCTTTTTTACTCTGACGTTTGCGCAGGATTTCGACACGGTAGACCTGGTGGAAGAAAAATGTCCAGGTATGTCGAATTCAAATACACAGGTCGTGTACATCACACAATCAAGCGATTAAATTTGTTTGCCCCATAAATCTAGATTTTGAACGAGTCCTCTCTAAGCCAAACTCGTCTCAATGTGTGTATACACAGTCAACAAGTCAACAACATAGCACTTCAGACAGTACTTTTTAATTAATCTAGTGGTTGGTATAACCGTACATGTTTTCCACTATCTCGTATTTATTAAATGCAGCATTTCTTTGAAAGATGCAATCGAATGTACATACTATTGTCAGATGGTAGGTATCAATACAACGCAAGTGGTATTGATGCATTTGAAAATTAATTAATAATTTAAAGAATAAATAAAAACTGAAATTGATAATTTAAAAATAAATTAAAAATTAAAATTAATTTTAAAACTAAATGAAAACTAAGTTTAAATTAATAATTTAAAAAAATTAATGGTAAATGAAAAATTAAAACTAATAACTTAAAAATAGTTGACAATTAAAATCAAAATCAATAATTTAAATAAATTAAAAATTATAATTAGTAATTAAAAATAAATGGTAAATGAAAAACTAAAATTAATAATTTTAAAAAATAGTTAAAAAATTTAAAATAAATAATTTAAATTTAAAAATAAATTAAAATTAATAATTTAAAAAATAGCTAAAAATTGAATCAAAATCAATAATTTAAAGAATAAAAAATAAATTAAACATGAAAATTAATATTTAAAATTTAAATGGTAAATAAATTAAGATTAATAATTTAAAAAATAAATAAAAACTAAAACTAAAGTTAATAATTTAAAAAAGTAAACATTTAATTAAAATTAAATTAATAATTTAAAATAAATTAAAAGTTAAAATTTAGAAGAAAAAAACAAAAAAGTAGCAATTGTTTGTATATGGTTAACCACAAAGCTCCATCACTTCTAATCTATGTTGCTTCCAGTGACCTGTCAACTAAAATTTTAGCTGTACTGACTAAATGGGTTTATCAAAACAATCTGAAGCAACCAATTGACTTTTGACCTCTAATATGTGTAGATATTATTATTGACAATAATATACATTACACGATTACATGTCTATACTAAATATGTGGTTTACGTGTACAAGTCCATATACGAGAGACTCCTACTCTGTGCCGAGTTGACTTCATAATTCTAAATTTAATTGATTTCAATACCTTGGATGGAATTAACATCATACCATGTTCCATACCAATTGGCCACTCTGCTGGAGATCGAATTCAATTCGAGTCAGTGATGTGATTGCTTGCTGCATTGCATCAATAATCTAATAAATTTATCAATAATTAATACATTTTAGTTTTAATAATTCGTGACCCAAGTTGAACACCCACATGCAATTTGTTGCCATCGGCATTGCTATCTGTTGTGTCAGTGATATGAAAACTCGGCGCTACTAAGAATGTTGTCTTCAGTCGCTCCACCTGAATACACACAAATGCTATATAAGTAGCATCAGAGATGGGGCATCATTCAGTGGAGATCACACCTGTAACAACTGGATTAGTTTACTGAGAAACTCGTCGTGGAGAGGCTCGTCTGTGGGAAGGTCGGGATAGTCTGTCACTACATGAACTCGTATTACCTTTGGCCATGGAAACATGAGAGTATAAATGTGCAAAACCTTTATCTGAGAACAACGCGACCTCGTAAATCCGTTCCCTTCCTTGAAATCCATTTAGTGCCACTGGAACGATAAGCCACTGGACACAACTGCAACACACAAAATGAAGCATGTCAGCTCGGTTGCAGGCGCGTACCTATGAGAGTTCGGGGAGGGGGGGGGGGAGTATGAACGAACCGACCCACTTCAGTCAAAGGTCGGCTCACACCATGCAATATTTGCACCAGATGTAGAAGCTGTAACTGCTGAAGTGCTGGCCTGGGTCCCACGTTCTGGATGTAGCTAGATCGATATAGACAGATTTAGACTCCAAGACTCCTTGGTGTGTACTGTGCAGTGGATATCACTATTACATACTATGCATATTTACCAATGTCTTCCAAAAGACCTGAATAGGGCACGTTGAACTGACTAGGAGGTCTGATCCTACTAGAATGCTGAAAGATCCAACCCATGAAATGCACCAGGTATGGCCCCGGGGTTGGTATGCCACTTGTCAATCGCTCTTGGCAAGGCATGTGAGGTCTCTACCCCTACCTGGGTAACTGAGAGCCTAGAAGGTAAATTCACCAAACAGCACCTGTGGACTATACCGAGTAGGTATGGAACGTTTCTTGACAATTGCATTCATGTTGTACCACAAAGCAACCCATAAAGTAAGTCTGAGTTCCTACACATACTTGTACATGTATAACACACATGACACACACACACACACACACACACACACACACACACAGTGACACACACACACACACACACACACACACACACACACACACACACACACACACACACACACACACACACACAAAACACCAGTGATAACAACACTTAATTCAGTGCTCACTTTAGCCGAAGAAAAGTGACCAAGTCATTTGCCATTCTAGCACTCATTTCCAGTGGAATATCAGAATTGATGATAAAAGCTGACATCTACGTACAAAAGTACTACAGCTTAGCTAACTACAGAAAACATTAACTATCATAGTACTAACCACTAAATTTACATAAATTTAGTGTTAGAATCATACCTACCTTTTTGTCTTGAAAGTCAACGAGTTGTAAAGGCAAGTCATTCCGTGGGAAGACGCCTCTCCGTTCATTGCCACGAGATGGACTGCTCGTGCAAGCGACCGAAAGACCACCAGCAGTAGAATCGACCGTCCTTATGACTGAATTGTCCGATTTCATGCCCAACATGCAGCGACTAGACAACATTCAAGCAAAACGCGTCCGTAGACATTCTAACGAAATTAGAGCTAGACTACGAACGTCGCACCCACCAAGATAAAGCCGCGGCATCAACAAAGCCTAGAAGAAGTGTATTTTGACGTGACAATACCGGCTCGGTCGCTACAAGATTCATCCTTCTGTACTGAGTCAGTAGGCGTGTACATGTACTACATACACGGTACCCGTATGTAAACGGTACCGTGAACCTGATGCCAAGATTGCTGGTACACGCGTGCTGCCTAAAATTCGTCGGATTAGTCAAATGACCGCACGGAATCATGGAAACAAGATTTTCTGTTTACACCAAATGTGCACAGGCCTCCATCTAGATCTGCATGAGGTGTGATTGTTGAAGAAGTAAGATACACACAAGTGGATGTAAATAATGCATTTAGTTACATGACAATTAATTAATCATTTATAAGTTTGTGTTGGCTAGTTCTCGTTTCTCGTCAAGCGGACTGTCCATCAATCTGTCTACCATACAGTACCAGTAGTCTAATTCTCTGTCTCTAGATGGCTGCATGGGTGCACCTGGGCACTATACACTACAGAGACACTATATACTACAGAGACACACAGATGAGCGAACTAGGCGATGAGGATTCCAACAGTGCCTACAGTTTTTTTAGCACGGCAACATTACAATGAACGTGTTTGAAAAAGAGCAAGAATGCTCAGGCGAACAAACAAACAAACAAACAAACGTGCATGACAGATATATCCATCTGTGCATGTCGACTTGGGTCTCTCTGTGTCCAACAGACAAGACCAATGCAATGGTACCTGCCATGCAGTCAAGGCTGGAGTATCAATATTGTCAAGACCAATGAAATGGTACACCTGCCGTGCATAAAGTTGACAAGTCAAGGTTGGAGCATCAACATCATCAGTTGCTACTCACAGCGTTCAATTGATCAAGAGACAAAGAATGACCCCGATTACCAACCGAGTGGATGTCTAGTATCACTTCTAATTTCTATTGTTCAGTGCATGCTAATTAGTGAGTTGATTCAAAAAAATCGACGCCACTAACTTAATTATGAGCATGCAATTGCGATGAGATATGACTAGCACTACCACATCAGAGTTGCAATCGATTGCTCACTTACTACGTGTGTAGACTAGAATTGAAGCAGCTAGACATGCATGCAGCATTCTGAACTCGACCGTACCCAGTAGCAAAGACTGAGTCCCATGCAGTTAACTGTTCCCTATCAACTGCGTGTCCCACTGCATGCTCCAAAAATGTCATTACGACTAAGGCACTCACATTCCAACTCAGCCGAAACTGACACTAGAGCTACCAGCTACCTCATTAATCAATATCAAGCAACGCAATCACTACCAGTTTAGATATCTTCAGTCTCCATACCAATATAAACTAGATAACGACGGCAAGCAGTCTCCACACTAATATCAATAAATACCTAAAAGTTCACTCTACAAACTCAAATCTATTGAGAAAAACACGTTATTGCAGTTTCTTGAGCGTAAAAGGCGTTATTCCTAGGCCCTTTTTCGAAAAGAACAAACAGACAGCAAGACAAGATCAACAGCTACAGTACACAACTACATCGTTGGACTACAGTGTCTGCAAGATGTTGGACGGCATGAACACCACACTGGCTCTCGCGCGCGTAATACGGCAGTGAAGACAAAACGTCCGGAACACAGAATCCCTGTCCCCTTTTCTCCTCTCGTATTACCGCACGAGTACGAAATAAGTTGTTATACGGCGGCAGCTGTCGATCTTTCCCGATCACTTCCGGTCTGCATTCTCCAACGCAAACTCCGATGTCGACCAGACCCGGCGGAGAAATCACCTCCACGCCAAGCAGATCGGTCAGATTAACGTAGAATGCCTCCCTCTTGCAAATACGCGCGATGGACACCCTCGGCAGGCAACCGCTCTCGTCCATAGTTGCGGAACCCTCCGCATCCAAATCGACCGCCTCTTGTGCATTACTCGCCCGTTTGCCGTCGAGTTTCTTACGACGGTGATGAGACTTACTCTCACAAAGAGAATAGAGGAGAATCCCGAGTAGAACGGTCAGGAGCAGGGCCTTCAAGTACATGCTGATTTCACGTGCTGAGTTGCTGATGCCTGCACCATGTGAAAGTGCACCGGTGGTGCTATTGCCGTCTGTCTTATGCTTTCGTAGCCAGCCTTTCCTGCGTTTGACGCAAGGTGTGGTCGGAACCATAACCATGCACAATACCAACAGCCGTCTGGTTGAGACTACAAGACCGTCGTTTTGTTGTTTCTTGAAAGAGTCTTCCTGAAGGGATATCGATTTGTTAGTCTGGTGAGCATAAACTAAATCTCAGAATCTCAAACGGATGTTTCACTTCCAGACTCTTAGTTGCAGCTCAAGGCCTGCAGACGGCAGTTACTCTGGGTCAATAGTGGAGGTGGAGACCTAATGGCAGGAGCAAGAGCTTGACTCTAATGATGTCCACTAATGTGGGCAGTCAATTCATTAGTATCCATGTCACACGTGCTGTTTACTTACTTACGCCTGTTCTTAAACATCTAATGGCTCTTTAATAGACATAGTAAGTCAAGATAAATGCAAATAGGAAAAGGTTAGTGTCTATACAAATCTGTTTGCAAATGTTGATGTTTGATAGGAGCCTAACAGACATTGACCCAAAGTGTATCATATTGTGGCAGTATTGTAAAGCATAGCTCATCTTACAGTATATCCCCATCTGATCCACCTCTTGGGGAAACATGCACACTCGCGTGTACAATATTTGACTAAGCCCAACGAGAATGACAACCTCGATGGCAATGGATACTGAAATGTTGCATTTATACGTCTGTATTAAAACATAACATGATCAGAGGCGGTGTTAGTAACAGCAAATATAAACATAATCTGTAACAGATCTTCATTGGTGAATGTTTGTACTATTGCTGGGAAAGTATGGCATACCTACGTTTTCACTGGGATCTACAAGTACTATACTTACAACAAATATCTAAAAGTATTGTCAGTCTAGTTACAATAAATAAATAGAAATAATTCAGTCAATTAGAATTGACGTGAATCTTGAATACCGTACTCACACTAGATCAATTGTTGGGCTTTTCAGTCCTTTTAGATTTCCGAGGAGGCTACACACAATGCAGGTACTAAGCAGGGCAAATCGTTTTACAGTTTTGGAGACACACCTTATGAGTTGGATGGTTAGGAGTCCAAGGGCCAAGACTTGAACTGGAATAGAAATCCATAGGATAGATATCTTGCCATTGCACATGCCCAATTGCAACCATAGCCTAATGATAAAGTACACACTATTGGCACACACAAGTCTAATACAAATAATCAGTCAATCAACACAAATTACATAATATATTTCACATAATCGTTACACATTGTATACCATACCACTACACACTGTTTACGACCTAATACAAAAATTATCAAAATGGCTCAATCACAAACATGTCAGGAGTTTGTGCTGTTATCTGGTTCATTATTAACGAATACAACACCTGCATGCACCATATCAATTGAAACAAGGAGTGTAAAAATGGAGATCAAATAGTTGACACAATTGGTCACTTGTAGTTGTCCTATGCCTCTTTTTGCAAAGGCCACTTGTTCTGCTACTTCCAACAGAGTATACAGCAGCATCGTTCTGCTTCTCAATAAACATACTACATACACTTACTGTACACGCAAACCTACTAAACATTTCAATATCTTCACATGCTGTTTAGTGTCAATCTGTTTGATGATGTTTCTTTGTCAATTATGTGGCACATGGTCACATTAGAACACATTCACAAGCACAAAGCGTTTCACTAACGACAAAACGGCAAGAATGGGAATGTACAGCAAAAAAAGTTTGCTGTACAACTATAATCCATTAAGATATTTAATGTTTTTGGGTGTGTGGCATTATACCCCTGTTGAAACAAATACACTTTATGATATTAACGCTGCGTTTACACGTTAAATTGCATCTATCTATGTCTTGAAGCAAAGGTTTATATAATACTGCAACATTAGGTGTAATTGACTTATAAACAAACCTTTCTTTAATAAAGATTGCAACAAATGTTCATTATAGAAAGTAATGGTCAATAAAAATCCAACAGCAAGTTGTGCCAAAACTGTGTTAATAATAAGTACTGACTACAGCCTGTCATGCATAGCACAGCCAACCTACCTCGTATGGTGTCAAAAGTGGTTTATCAAATTCTTGGCCCCAGTCAATTGAGAGCCTAGGACACGCAATCTGGACCCACCTATAATATAAGACATATAATTAATTAAACAGATAGACTTGCCTACATAACAAGTTCCATTCAAATATTCTCGTTTTAAAACAATGAAAAATGATAGAAATGTGTAAATTATTGAAAATAATTTTCACAAACATGAAATAAGATCTTAGTGCAAGTATGCGTAGTTACTATTACTGCTAATGTAGTATTGAACTAATTTATTCTCGTGAGAGTCTTTCTATTAATGATCTCCAGTGACTTCCGTATCTAAATATTGAAAGATCACCATTGCATCTCAGGCAATTTAGACTACAAAAAGACTTCGTTTACGTTAGCATTGGCCACTGCACTCTAGAAATACATACATACATATGTATTGCACACACATTTGGAGACATCATTGGTGAGAAGGAACTTGGTTCAAAGATGGATATATTGATTACGACCGAATACGATCAATCGAGGAACATGCATCAAGTAAGACTTCTGTTCGTATAGGATCGATGGTTCTGTCAACTCTAGTTCATTGCTACAAGATACACTATTCATAATGCTTGTAATGAGCCATGTGAGTCGCACTGTAGTAGATTGTGAAACAAAGAATCAACAAGAAGATAAAAAAACAGCTTTCGACTCAAACAAGAAAAGATGAGAAATGAAGGAACAGTTCATTCTAGCCATGAAACATCAGTTTAGGCAAGCATTAGTGTGCATCATTTTCCAACTCCTGCAGCTTAGATAATGAAAGAGTCTTCCAAATAAAGTGCAGTCTAACTGAACATCTATTCTACACATTTTTCTTTCCCACAATTTCAACAAAGTACTGAAGATATATTTGGCAAATACGAGAATGCTTACGCATCAATATCCGGAAAAAGCTTCAGCTTTTCAGGAAATATTTCTGACATCAAGACAGTGATGCACTCTAATCCAGCAAGCTTTATCTTTTCCTCCAAATCCTACATACACAAAACAAGATTACCTGCAATGTTGTTTACAGTAAAACACTTGTCTGTACAGATGTATTTGGCATGCACAAGCCTATAGTCCTCTCTGTATTCAAGTCTAGCTACAGCTGCTAGTCAACATAACTGGCTGTTCAGACATGTATGTCTGCCTGTATGTCAAATCATCGTTGTGGCAACACAAGAAGAAGCAGTACAATTGAAAAAGCATTCAAAATTGGAGAACAAAAACCAAGAAAATTCTGGATGTACACAAAGGAAGACACATTGCACCGAAGTTCAAAAGTAGAATTCACAAGTAGAATTCATAACTGACTGGCTCAAAATACTTTCTGTAATCCTTCAAACATTAAAAAAGTTCCTCTAAAATTGTTTTAAAAAGTTAACACATTGTCTGTCTCTCAGTGTCTGTCTGTCTGTCTGTCTGTCATTTGTTTGTCTGCTTCAATAGATGTCATTCAACTACTCACCTGCAATACTTTGGGATTACCCTGTCGACCTAAAGTCCCTAAAATCAAGCCAAATCTCTTGGCTTTAGATGCTCTTTCAATCATTGCTTGTCTCACTCCAATCATTGTTTCATGATCGTAATACTCCCGGCTAAATATTTTGCTGTATGGGTCGTACTTAAAAGCAGGAACTGATGGGTTAGAGATCATGATAGATTCCAAGTGAAAGCGCCCATCAGCTAGATAACTGTACACCCAATAACATTAAATAATAAAAAATAGCATGGACTAGTCATAAACATTGCTGTTGCTCTTACACCAAAGCATCTATATCTTTAGGAAGTCTGGGTGAAGTGCAGCCAAGCAGTTCTCCTGGCGAGAGAGGTTTCACTTGTGGCAAAACCAAGTCATATTCTTTGGAAAGCATTTCGTAGACTGCCTGCAATAATTAAGAACTCATCACACACAGATTACTACTGATAACAGGCTGACCAATATACAGACAAACAAACAAACAAACAAACATACATACATACATACATGCACAGAGGTATGCCAACAGACAGACAAACAGACAGACGGACACACAGACATACAACAAACAAATAGACAAACCGACAGACAGACAGACATACAACAAACAAATAGACAAACCCACAGACAGACAGACAAACAAACAGACAAACACATATACAGACAACAAATAAACAAACAGACAGACAGATGGCACAAGAGGATCTGGTACAAGGCTAGACCTAATCAGTCAATGTTGCCATCAAAATTTATACAACAATAACAATATCTCTATCCTTCACATGAGGTACACTCTGCATATTAACACTTACTGAATAAAAAACAATGTGTACTTTGAAAAGATAGCAACATGACCATAAACCACCTATAACTAGAAAAAACTATAAGTGCGTGATCACATTTATCAAGCAGCCTTGACTCAAGGACACTTGAAGCTAGGGACAAAATAAGGCACATGGCAAAGTCACTTGTTCTAAGAATGAAATGTAGGTGTGAATGCAACTGAGTCTAAAGAAGACTTCTCTAAGTAAGAAATACGACGACATGACGGTCAGTGTGAACGCATCAAATGACAAATGCTAGTGCTCTAACCTAAATGTTATTGCTACTACTAGCAAATCATTAGGTAGTCTAGAAATCACAAAAGCAATTACAGCTACATGATAACCAAACAAATACATGACTGAAATCCATTAGACATGATTATCTTGCAAAGATAATATTTCCACATTAAAAGAAACAGCAGAGCTTTCAATGCTAGACAAACTGCATAAAAAGACCCAACAGAAATGTATGCAGCAGACCAGACAGCAAAATATTGTCTCTTACAGCAGAACATCTGTAGGTTCTAGATATTTCCCAGATTCTGTTACCATTTAAACATGCGGTCACGCCATCACTTTTATTGTCAATCACACTAACTACGTCACAATGGCTACTGCCTACACGCAGTAATAAAGCAATGACATCTGCTTGCCTGCAAAGTTGATACGAACTGAATAGTGCCAACTAGAGCCAACCTCTCTTCACGCCGAAAGTTATGTCTGATCGTGTCGACAAAATGCTGGGCATCCAATTTGATATCAACAAATACATAGAGTGTAGTAATCTCGGTTGTATCAATGGGAACTGCAGATACAGGAAATTGAGTCACTGTGAGTGATAATCCTATTCAACTGTGGCATCATTGTATTGCAGTTACCAAGACAACTGTGACCATAGTGAACAAGGAAGTCTGCGCCTAGAGCCTTAGCCGTAAAATCGTCAATGCAACATGCACCATATGTTACATCTCCCATTATCAGGGTGTCAGCAGAGGTAAACCTAAACAAAATACAACACTTACCCATTGCAATTAATGTATTGCCTTCGTTTTTAGAATAATTAACACAAACTGCTAGAGCAAAGCACTGTGCTTACAAATCCATGAACAACGAACTTTTATTGCTACCTCCAACACAATATAATGACACAAAACTTCTTGTCTAGACAAGCTTTCATTGTTTATATTATTAGACTGTCTTGTTTCTCAGCCCATTGCATGTACAAGGTCAAATTTGAGATCCAAGAAACTCCTGTCTGCAAGAGCAATATCTCTATATATTAAAACAGTTGCAAAAGTCATACATGTGTTATTTGTGTTAGAAAGCATGCCACTCTTGGCAAGGTAAATCCTAATAATTTTACATGCTATCTGACTATATTGTCAATTAAAGTGAGTTATCGCCTGTGGCTAGATACTGTTAGAATGTCACATACCTTTCTATTATGTCAGCTATTGTTGTGGCAAACATTAGCAAACCTTCTGGAAACTGCAATGCAACTAGAACAGAACCAAAGCAAACCATCACAAACCTGAGGTTCAAGGTGTATTGTTGTGCACAATAAAAATTCCTTCTTATTTCTAAATTCCTAATTCACACACACACACACACACACACACACACACACACACACACACACACACACACACACACACACACATACACACACACACACACACACAAATCAGATAATGTTCCATGTGGTGCAACAATCAAAAGGATACATTTCATGCAGTCATGACCATAAACTTCAGGAACACAAGCTAACATGCCGTGAGGTGTGCAGATAGCAAATGGCAATGTATCAATCATGCTATCTAAGAACACTAAGTAAATATTTAAGTATCAATCAATCACAAGTGTCACTTTAGATTTGCATTTCCATGTGGTTCATCAGTACACCAGCAATAGCATACGTAGCTAGAGAGAGGCATGAAGTTTGGCCGTAGCCTTGGAGTGGTTGTTTATATGTAAATGTTGAACCAGGCTTGCAATGCACGAAACAAGTTTAAGCTACAGTTTGCCTTTCTCCCTTAGACCTCACATCTAGATCGACCATAACACTGTACACCAGACTCCTTCCTACAGCCACAAGTTATCAAAAAGATATGGACAACAACTAGGATTGTTTTATCCCAAAAAGTTCAATCAAATAACAAACACACATGGCATCTAGATGTCAAACACGATTACTTATTAACAGTTGCAGATCCAAGGGTGTTTTTACCATTTCCATGGAAACACCCTTTGGACTCGAAGTAGTGATCATCTGCTTGGTAACCTTATTACACACACTTGGCAACAAAATTGCAGCACAAGACAGTGAAAACCACACACAACGAATCCACAACTTCTCTAGTAGATAGTAGGACATTGCCTGGGCATCCAAATTTAATGTTCCTCACATTTTCAGTTGACTCTGCTGTATGTTTACTGTAACTTGCTGCAGTGACATTAATTAAAATTCCTGTCAACTAGTTACTATCAATAAGTTCCAAATTCACAGAATCGGCTACCAAAAAACAAGCACTACAAGAAATTCAAACCTCGTGTTGCTGTGGCCTGTCGCACTTTCCACACAGTCTTGTAAATCTCGAAATTGTAGTTGCTAGGCAACTGTCACCAATAGCGAAAGAATGACCAACCGAATCAATGAAGTACACATGCGCGCACACACACAGTGCGCGCGCACACACACACACACACACACGCAAACACACAGTGCACACACACACACACACACACACACACAATGCACACACACAGTGCGCGCACGCACACACACACACACACACACACACACACACACACACACACATTCTCCATCAGTTCATTACCGCTTTTATGGCAGTTTGTAGCTCTACGTTATTGACAATATCAGACGGCACTTGACCGGCAGCTTTTCTGACTACACGCTTACGCTGTTTCGTATTCGCTAATTTCAAACGCAACGATCAGCGTCTCAAGTGTTGAATAGAAAACTGCTGCTCACGTACCTGCTACTAATGAGCCGGAAGTTACAGAGCATTGCTCATCGGCTGGTATTGTGGCTCCTGAGCTGCAGGGACATTCAGTGTTTTCAGCGGCCATGCTGCAAACCACGTGACATACGGGTAATATAGTAACTATAGGTAAGAAAATGTAGTGTGATGTGTTGTTTGCGCGCAATTGTGTGTATATATAAATAAACAAACAAACAGAGTAGATGAAGATAAATAAAGAACAAACTTCTGAACCAAATGCATGAATTCACGACAACAAAATTTGGCTTGGTACGTTGATTTTAACTAAAATCTTACATTCAATATAGCAACACCCACATTTTTATGAGACATAGTGCCAATGACAATAATATTATATTAATGTGCATGTGGAAAAACATACTGCCTCGGTCTTGGAAACGTCAAAAGCGGTGTGTGTGTGTGTGTGTGTGTGTGTGTGTGTGTGTGTGTGTGTGTGTGTGTGTGTGTGTGTGTGTGTGTGTGTGTGTGTGTGTGTGTGTGTGTGTGTGTGTGTTTTGCTACACAATAGTACTCATACATTTCTGTAGTACAGTACTTTCATACATTTTTTCTGAGAAACAAACTACAACACCAAGACCATTTTAGTTTCACACTCGGCTATCTATGAGAACCCTGATCGTTCACTTTCGTCGTTTGTTGCTCCTCTCGCTCGACCTTCCACTCATTCCAGTCTGATTCTTCTTCAACAGCTGCACTGCAGATGACACATTACCTAAAGCATCACGTGACACCCAAAATGAGCAATTAGTACACCAATTAGCAAGTCCACAATCCTGTTTTACCAGTCTGTAGTTCAATGTAAACAGCCAGTAGAACAGCCTGAGGAGGAGTGTCACTACTCTTCACCAACGAGGTTGCCTACCAACAGCCCAAATCAACAATTTATTCAGTATCCATGCAAAATAACATAACAACCTGCTGTAAAGATCTTCTGGCTTTGTCAAACTCTTTACGTAGACAAAATGCTGTTGCCAAATTGAGAAACATCATCATTTTTGCACAAGGCACAGTCCAATTAAATGAGTAGCCGGGAACAAGACCTACAAAGTAAAGAATACACACACACACACAGTAAACACATTGGTCAATGTCACACATTTCTACAAGTTGAGAGCTCTACATTGCTCCCTCTACTGACAAGAAAACTTGCTCTAAGTGACTTGTTCCAGATATTACACCCATTACTTGCAAGTAATTTACTCGCACAAAATAGCAACAACTAAACAAATCGGGACAACAAATAAGTTAACAATAGACACTAGTACACACACACACACACACACACACACACACACACACACACACACACACGCACACACACACACACACACACACACACACACACACACACACACACACACACAATGTAGAAGCCTTAGCCCAAGTAATATCTAGCATTTTCTCAGCTATCTGGTACATAGGCAAGGTGACTCACTACAGTCAAACCTCGTTATTCCGACCATGTTTGTCACGCTGGTTCTGTCGGACTAGTATAACGTGAGTGTCGGATTATTGGTAACAAACACACACACAGTAACCCATGTAAATTGGTTTGACGTGTACCTTCGTCAGAAATTGACGATCTTGGATTATCGGGTGTGGAAATAATGAAGTTTGAATGTACACCTAAACCTCATACATCTATTGACGCTGCAGAAACAAACTTTAAAACTACCCGTACTGAGCAAACGTTTGCGGACAATTCAAGGGCGTAGCGTGTCCTCTAGAAATGGGGGTTAGATTTCAGAATGCTACAGGACACGTCCACTTTTTATTACCAAGACTGTGGTCCCATGCACATTGTACATATACTCGTATAAACGCATGGTTATAGCTATACATCTATAGACACGTGTGCAAATGCCTGGTTGAAACATGTCTACTTCAGAGACCTACTACAAGACTGACTGGTGTATGCATGTCTGCTAAAAGAATAATTGACAAGGACACGCCAAGGCAAACAGGCAAATGGAAACCTTGCTATCGGGAGCTAGGTATAGACTGTACGCTTGTGTTTAGCACTCCCTTGTTACTGTATATTTACATGCAGTCTATCTAAACGTCTCTTATAAGTTTGATCAATAAATTTATTAATAAACGCCTTTGTCCACTATAGATACAAATGGACATGTAACTCATACGTGAAGCCTTGGTATCCCATATTTAATTAAAGTGCATTTCCAAGCATTAACTATTTAAAAGACCAAGCCTACAAATGCTGGAGGCTATAGCCTGGTCAAGCCCATGCCCACGCTACACCTCTGGACAATTAGAATTAATAGTTATTGCAACAATATTGCATCAAACCTCAATATAAACAGATTCCTAAAACTATCAAAGCAGTTGTCTTACTAGCACAAAACGTTCAAAAATAAATTGTCACTTAATTATCTATTGCTACATTTAACATCTATCTCAAATAATCAGCCATCTTACCGTCGATTGACTCTTCACTTTGCCCTGCATTTGACTTTTCTGCAAGTAAACAAATGTAACATACAAAGTATGTACCTACTACCTAAAGTCACACTTTCGCTAACCTCCTTCATTGGCAGAAGTAGTGAGACCAACATCAACAATGGTCTCGGGCGAGAGATGCTGCACGGCTTCAGTGATTCTGCCCTGACTAACAAGAGCCTCGGCAACATATATATGGCCCAAGTACCTATAACACAACACAATAAATGAAACGTCACACACGCGTCACACGACAAACATAACTACCAGATATAGTGACTACCATTAAGGCCATACAAACTACATACATAGTTTCCCGTCAGCCTCTTCCTAAATTTAGGTGCGAGCGGTACAAGTTTATGCGGTATCTGTTTAATATTAACACATTATGTTACTCATAATTTATAGTACCACGTTATTGTAGTCAGTAGGTTTCACAGGCTCATGTTTAAAAATGACTACACACTATAACACACATCAGAATCATAGTACGTATACTTGTTGGCAGTTGCCACATGGATGCACGAGATGAACACGTGACAATATGGCGGCTAACGCATGCACAGGCGTCTAGGGAAGGGGCATGCGGGAGGTTAGCGAGTAATGTAGGCACTGACGTAAAACTATATATTTAGTCTGTATGACCTACCTACAAAGTTCAAAAGATAATGTACAGTATGTCACATATACATACATCACATGTACATGATCAAGTAGACTAAAAGTTTCAGCAAATGTTACGTTGCAAGGAAGTGAGAGAGAGGGCCCACCGCCTTTGATTTTAGAAAAATGAGTTTTGCCAGCAGGCGACTGCTGCAACTTCTGGTTTAGGTATAGATGATTAAATATATTATCTAGTTAGAGTAAATAGCAAAGATGAAGTAGATAGTATGGATCTTCAAGTTGTCCATGACCAGTTTGTGGCACAGCCAGAACATAGACTAAGAACTATTGGTACGTACAAATAGATTAATTAATTGGTGTGGACTAGTTTAAAAATAGCGCACGCTAATTATGCTTTGTCACGTGACATAACCACGCCTTCTCACGCGCGTTAGACCCAACCACTTCAAATATGCTTGCTATGCCCCTGGGTTGTCAGCCAACTTGCACAAACTTTTTGTATCTTCCAAACTTTTACTATGTTTCTTATGAACTTAGGTCACAACGATATCATTATGTAGTACAGTACCTTAGTAGTCCTGGCAGTTTAGGCTGTGAAAACAGCTGCTGGCCATACTCCAGAGTGCTGACGTAGTCACCCAAGCCTAATGCAACGTAACTGCTGCATGCCAAGATGGCAGACCTAATGAGCAATGTTGACTGTTAAGCATCACAAACACAAAGCTAAACCTGCAAACAACGAAGATAGACCGACTATAAAGGAAAATGACAGGCAAACAACCAGTCATTGAACTTATGCAAATACATGAGTAGACAACCATACATACACACGAATATACATACACACAAACATACGTACATACATAAATACATAGACAAAAAGCCAAGCCAACAGACAGACAAACAGACAGACAGACAGACAGACAGACAGACAGACAGAGACAGACAAATAGACAAACAGGCAGGCAGGCAAGCAAGCACACAATGTCACCTTAAACCGTTGATTTCTTGAGCCCTCATGGGCAGCATTGATGTTGCTGACACAACTGTGTGTTGTCCACTGTCTTTTCCTCGCCTAGCATCTCCAGTCACCAGTTCGCCAGGATCACCTGATACACCAGACTGTTCAACATGGATGGGAGGCGGTGAACTCTCTGTTGCCGAGTTCAATTGAGGCAACAGTTGCCAAGCATTTCGAAGACAAATGTTAGCAAATTCCAGAGAAGGTGTGGGCATGGCTGCTGACTGGCCATGAGTGCTACACAAGAAGCAAAACATAAGAACATGGCAAACTAAGAAGACAAAACACAACAATTGAGTAGCACTACAGAAACAAGTACAAATAGTGATTGACAGGCAAACACTAGACAGACAAACAGAGAGACAGACAAACTGAGATACAGACAAACAGAGAGACAAACAGACAACCAGAGAGACAGAGAGAGACAGACAAACAGAGAGACAGAGAGACAGACAAACAGACAAACTGACAGATAGACAGACCGACTGACTGACAGACCAACAGCAAACATTGGATGAACGTGAAATACAAACATGAAACACAACCACCTTTGCCTTGCAGTGTGACTCGGTGATGCTACAACGATTTTGCGATGTGGACCGGTGCCAACGACTCCTTGTACTACCACACTCTTACGACCAGACTGCTGAGAGCTAAACAACATGTGCTCCTCCTAACACAACAAAACACTTCAAAATTTGATGTACATGTACTACAATTTTAGTTGGTAACAAGTGAAATATAGATCAAAATAGTAATACACTTGCCTAAGTTTTCTGACATAAAAATTTGATGTTTCAGCTTACATGTACCACTACTACATCTCTGATGTGTGAGAGACGTGATGTGTATCACTCAGCAAGGCTAAGGGTAGGCTCACAAGCACACAAAATGGTTTGTTATGCAAGTAATCTGTTCACTGTATTTTCCAGCAGATCAGCCACATCACTAAATAGCCAACATATTGATTGCTCCAATAGAAGTCAAATGCATCTGCATAAGTTGCCGCTTAGCTCACACCTCATTGATTTCAATCTTCTGTACTACAACTTTGTTGAAAATTTCTACTATGAGCACATGCTGTGTAATACATTTCATTCCATTTCATTGTTCATGTGCAAGTGAGCAAGTGAGTGCTCTTGATAAGTACTTAAACGTGTCTGTCACAAGCATCACCATCAATAGATGACAAACCTGGTACTAATCTAACCTAGTGAAGAAAATTAAGTCAACTAAACCATAGTATTTAGCACAAACATTATAAATATGGCAAAAACAAAATGCATTAGACAAATTAATATAAACCCAAAAATTGCATTTCCACAACAACCATTGTGCATTACGCCAACATGTCGTTAACATTTCCCATTCACTTCACTCCTTACCATTTCCCTTGCCTTCACACAACACTCAGCCAACTTGAGCCACAGTCTAGGATTCGTGTGGAAAACTTGTACAGCCTCCAAAATGCAGTCGAAAGCTTCTAATGGTATCCCAGCACACAGCAACTGAGTCCCTAGATTATGAAGCAGCTCATAACGTTTGTTCAATGAGAGACACCGCAACGGTCTTCCTGTCAGTGGAGCTGCTTTATCAACAGTTCCCATCATTGCCACTGCACGACTGTTCTCTTCAAGAGCTTGTTTAAAGTAGTATGCAGCAAGATTGTGCTTTTTCATGCCAGCATGAATGCAGCCCAAATTATTGAAGTAAAGAGATGGAAGGCATTCACCAGTTTCTAGAACGACTGGCAAACGAGGAGATGAGTTGAGAACACGAATGCTCTTGCGGTAGTTCTGGCGGACATACTCCAATTCAGCTTTTAGATAAAGTATTGACGGGGATTGCTAACAGACAGAAAAGGCAAAACTCCATGTACCTGTACAGTAACTGTCAAGTACTTGAGACAGACAAGCAGACAGACAGACAGACAGCCAACAGACAGACAAACAACAGACAGACAGACAGACAGACAGACAAACAACAGACAGACAGACAGACAGACAAACAAACAACAGACAGACAAACAAACAACAGACAGACAAACAAACAACAAACAGACAGTCATATCTTCCATGGAGAAGTAGATGAGAACATATAAAATAGAGACCATCAAAGTAGCTTGCATTAAACTAAAGCTGAACTCAGTAGCTTGTTTGCATTTAGTGTTAGAAATGTAACATAGAGTTTGTGTTTCAATAAATGAAATTGACAGACAGACAAACAACAAACAACAGATGCACAAATAAATTGACAACCGCAGCCAAACAAACACAATCATTTACACAAAGAGAAATCAGCAGATTGCTCATTAGTTAATGTACACAACGTCAGACTCAATACGCATACAACTAGATTTCAAACTCACAGCATCACCACTGTCCATTAGAACCTTGATTTCCCGTTTGCATGCCTTCATGCTTCGTTGAATGACATACAATCTGGCTTTATACTGGAACACAAACATAGCCAGTTGAGGTTATCATACATAAACAGATAGTTATTACAGTGGCAAACTGACATGACATCCAATTCTATATGAAACTTGTGTTACGTATTCATGCAAAAATGATTTCAGATTCCACTGCAGAACAAGCATGTCAATAATAATACTCAGTTGATTGGTCAAACTCTAAACATCTGTCTGTCTGCCTGCCTGTCTGTCTGTCTATGTTTTCTACCTGTCTACAGTAATAGCGATAAGACAACACAGACACAGACACACACAGACACAGACACACACAGACACAGACACACACAGACACACACACACACACACACACACACACACACACACACTGACACACACACACACACACTGACACACACACACACACACACACACACACACACACACTGACACACACACACACACACACACACACACACACACACACACACACACACACACACACACACAGGGAAAAATTCTATACTCACGTGATGAAGAAGCAATAAATTAGGATCAATACGATGACTGGACGCCCCAGGCGATGACTCCCTCATCTCCATACTCTAAACAAAAACTCCTGTTTACCACTTCAACCATATCGTAGTATCACCACTGTCACTAAATTTACAACTAACCTCAAACTTTTCCATCATTCTGCTCTCAACCAGCAGCTTGTCCAAGTAAGCAACAACCTGAGTTGCCTTGTCAACCTATACAACCAACCATGCACGACAATGTTACAAAGTAGTCAAACCCTTTCAACAGTTTGAGATACCTACAAACATATAACTCACATGAAGTATACAGTCTGTGTGTGTGTGTGTGTGTGTGTGTGTGTGTGTGTGTGTGTGTGTGTGCATGCATGAATGAATTATATTCCTCATTTGTGAATATTTCAATGCAACACATTCATACATTACAAACCTGACTCAGCACAAGGTACGTTTCCAAAAGAAGAAAACAGATGTTGAGTGAAACCTGCTCTTCTGTTGAGAAAATAGCAACAAATCAAAAAAATCAGAATTCATGTCAAAAACGTCATTCCAGCCTCACCTAGGGGCTCGATTACTCTAAAGAGTTTCTCTAACTTCTGCAATGATTGATGATACCGACGAAGCTACACAAAAATTTAAATTATCAATGAATCGTATCATTTTAAAGAGTACATCACAGACAGCAGCTTTCCTAACGTCAACCTCATTCTATACTGTAAATCAAGAAATTTTAGTACTCATAAAATTTAGTACTTCTGCCCATGAGGTAGTTCGTACACATGTTTTAGTACCGGACATCGGTACTGTACTGTAGCCAAATTCAAGTGCATCTATCTACCTATAAAGTTTAGTATTCGTGTTATTTTAGTACAACCAGGTATCTGTACAAAAATAACTAAAATTTCATGAGTACAAAATTTCTAGATTTACAGCATGATCTCTACATTACCTAATTAATTAATTAAAATTAATTGGCTTAGTGATTAGCAACAATGGCTACCACCCATGGTTTGGGGTTCAAACCCCAGTGACATTACTAAATTATGAAACTTGTTTGTCTTTCTTTCTCATGTTTCTCTAGCTTTATCCATGAGACTATGACTCGTTTCAGTCGTTGGGGAGTTTCTGTGGTCTGGCGAACAGTCCGCTGACGATGACATTCAGCGCTTTCCTGGTGGTCATTGATATCCACTAGGTGTGCTGTTCACGAGTTCATGGTCACCGTAATGCCTGCAATCTATATTGAATTGGCTAGTCATTGATCGCCAAGTGGACTACACAGAAACATGTACCCTGCAGGGATCACCTGCCGGGTTGGTGGGCGCCCAGATGGGGTAAAGACCCCACTTGTCCATCATGGAGGGGCATAACGACACATTGGCACAATCGATGGGCAGCTGTAGATCATTAATATCTATTTTAATGTTTTAGTTTGTTTGCAAACTATAAAATTAATTAGTTAATTAACTATACTGATAAACATGCAACTTACATAGAACAGCATAAGAGCCTGATTGAACGACACAAGAGCTTTCTCCACTTCGTCCACCTCGTCATCCAGCTCTGTCGCATCCTTTTCTAGCTACACACATCAACAGACGCACAAGTCATAACAAAACATAATCACAATTCTGACGTCATCAACAATTTGACGTCATCAAAATGGACGTCATCGCAGCAGTTGGACAGACCTGAAAGCTAGCTTCATTCAAATCCATTCGAAAGCGATCAGTTTGTGTTAATCCCGAGGCGTGGTATGCAGCAACGGCTTTGTTATGCATCAAGCGCGGGTCATGAGTTCTCGACATGCTTAGCTTGCTCAAGACAGACACTGCAGCGTCGTACTGACCAGACTCAAATTGAGACAAGGCTCGGTCTGCCAGAGCACGTTCATCGTCTGTAAAGTCGCAACACAAAGCTGCTTCTGTCTCCATCGTGAACGTGCAGATAATTGATATTAATTAACGTAATCTCCCGGATAAAAATGTATTTACTACAATTTACTAAAAATCACTTTTAGTTTACATTTGATAACGCTTTTGTGCATCAAATTGAAAAGCATCAAATTTTTAGGGATCACGTGACTAACGTTAAAGACCCGGATAAAACTGTCATGGCGTCCGTTGCTCATCGTCTTCCTTTGAAACCGGTCTTATCTACGTCGTTTGCTGAAGCTCGATTGCGTGCGTTAAATCTATACAGAGCATGGTATAGAGAAGTAAGACTATTAATGAGGCCCCAATAGGTCCGGCTGCTGATTTCTGTTTTCTGCGAAGATTCCGCGCACGGTTTCAGTATTTGCGCTTGATATCTCAGTTAAGAAAGCAAATCAAAAGCTAAGAGAAGAGTTTCTGCGACACAAGGACGTGAAAGATCCGCGTGTGATCGACATGTTGGTCGTCAAGGTTAATTAATTAATATTATTATTATTATTATTATTATTATTATTGAAACTGAGACGTCGGTACTCTTAGGGAAGAATGGAATTAGAGGAGACGCACAATATTTGGAAGCAGAGGACGCACATAATGAGATATTTTCGTGAGTCGGAGCCATCCAGACCGTCAGACTTCTTATCAAAGTTCTATGAAGGATACGAACAATAACATGTGATTGCGGAATGAGTCGAACCTGTAGGATAATCTACACAGTAGCAGTCGAAATCATGATACATCACCTTAACAATTTTAATGTCTCGTTATTTTGCAATTAGAATTCTAAACTTGTTGTTCACATCTTTGACGGGGCTGTCCAACTAAATTTTGTTACCAAATAATCAGGGCTGGTGGAGCAGGGTGGGCCGGGTGGGCAATGTTCTAACCAACTTTTGAAAATGGGACTTGCACCAACGGGTTTTTCATGAGAACTTCGGAAAATTGGTTCAAGTGATTAAATATATTAGTTATTTTTATGTTTACTTGGGCGGGGCTTGGCCATGCAAGACCAGG
>NC_085100.1:2941567-3001567 GCF_963422355.1 Corticium candelabrum
TCTCACTGTTTTCCCACACAACAGCCAGACTGACAGACCGACGGACAAACAGGCAAACATACACACAAACAACACAACCGATGCAAAAAAAGCATAAACACCACATAGTGATCCACATCAATTACGACAAACAATCAACCATCTTACCAAATGCAACAAAACATTACTACTGCACACAAACTCGAGGTACTTACAACGATGTGATGCACGATGCTTGTGACGCCTGCGGTTGTGAAGGCTTTGAGGTCTCATCATCACTATCAAGGTCAGTCAGATCTATCACTATAGGATGAGCAGCAGCGCTCCCTCCGCTCGTTTGAGAGGAGGTAGTGCAGACAGCGAGCTGTCCGGTTTCCTCATCAGACCAGCAATGATAGCATCAGGACCTAATATAAAACGTACTGTGATGTATCTATATTAACAGCAGCAACATAAGAACTAGGCTGTTGAGTAGACAGATAAACGGGCGAAAAGATAAACAATGTGAGTAATTAGGTAGACAAACAATGTATTCACTGAGATTTTCTTTGTCTGAGTATAGGACTTTAGGTTAGCAACATATTCACTAGACTGTTTGCATAATGTGCTTGTCATGTTCAATTTTAAAGTGACAGTGTTTTGTTCTACACCAGTGTACACGCACAGCGTGTGTGCTTTGTGCCCACATGGAACAATCCTATTGTGCAAACCTACTAAAGTTACCTGGCACGATTGTGGTGTGTGTGTGTGTGTGTGTGTGTGTGTGTGTGTGTGTGTGTGTGTGTGTGTGTGTGTGTGTGTGTGTGTGTGTGTGTGTATGTGATAAGTCTCTAATTCGCAATACTTTGTGACAATCATTTCAGTAGGCTCACGGCTGTCGAAGCAACGGTGTCTACACAGTCTCAATTACTAGTGAGAGAAAGAAACAACAATTTTGATTTCCAGGAGACGCAAGTTCTTTATACTGTGCAAACTGAGAATGTCAAAACTACGTAAGTCAATCTGTACTGTATAGACGGATGTCCATCATCAACCAAAACAACAGCATGACCTTAACCCTTCAAACAGACACACAGACAGACCAGACACACAAACAAACTGACAAATAAACAGACAGACAAACCAACTGACAAACAAACAGACAGACTGACACAACAAATGATAAACTGAGACAAAAGTGAGGCAGCATGCCTGCCAGACAACAAATAAACTGTGAAACTGATCAACAAATACACAAAACGAAACAAACAGACACAGAGACAAACCAACATGTACACACACAATAGCTAAAGACACACCTTCTAGACCGTTGCAACTTGCAGGACTGCCAAACTTCGATGTTAGAACTGAAAAATCAGTTTCTAAAATCAAGAAAATTGATCTTACTATAGATACACATACGGTACCCTAGCATGCACACACAGACACAGACACATAGACAGACAGACAGACAGACAGACAGACAGACAGACAGACAGACACACACACACACAATAAATAATTCATGACTAATCTGCCCAACACATCATGGACAAACTAAACCTCAGTCTCATTTTCCTCTATATATTATAACATAATTAACATCGCTTGCAATTTCAGTAAGCTGCTTACTTCCTGATTGCTGTTGCATCACCTTCCAGGAACCGTCATGAAGAAACTCTATCTCATTACTGCGTGGATTAGCACTCAATATTTCGGTGAAAAGACTACACAATAGAAGAAAACAGTCACTAGTATAGACAGTAACCAATAAAGCCGTTAATGGGTACAAGCAGGAAAGAAGCAGAGAAAGTAAAACACGGAAAGACAAAATGTGACAAAGTTGATAACAATAAACAAGCAACTGACAAACATATATATATATATATATATATATATATATATATATATATATATATATATATACAAGAAATGAATACCTAAACTGACTGGTACAGAAACAGATAGGCAGACAAACAAAGACAAACAAACACAAAAATAAACAGATGACATACAAACAGACAGATAAACAGACAAACACACTATCACCACTACATACATAAACAGACACAGACGAGCAGATAGAGACAAACGGACAAACACATATACAGACAGACAAGTTTCAATCTTTCCTACATACCCGTCAATGAACAGACTCTCGAACGGCAGCGCTTGATCACATACTGGGCATATCCACGACGACTTCCTACACAAACAGTTAATTATGTTAACGACACAAGAAAACCACTTCTTCGAGTCAACGCACTTCTCGTTCATCTGAACGTACAAGGTCCCATCAAAACACTGCAAGTGATTACACGCAGCTCCTCTATAAAACATCAACCAGTCAATTGTAACACATCAAACACACAACACACACACACACACACACACACACACACACACACACACACACACACACATGATCATGATGACACATACCTGCAAGGTAATGACATTCTCATCTTGCCCAGCTGTACACACAACACCACATGTTAACGATACAAACAACTATTTCTACCAATCAGAAACATACTGGACATAACAGTGAAACCCTCAGACTGGTGAGTGCTACTTCACTCTCGGGTGAGTTTGTCAGCTTGTCCTTGACTACAAAGAGAAATATAATAATCTTAACATAATACGTTCTGATTGATGGTTGTGTGATAGACATACTGAGGGCTCGCGAATGGTCAGCGTTACGTATTCCTTTGGTTCTCAGTTGATGTAGCAAGTTGGATGATGAGAGCTCTTTAACTAGTGTCAATTGCATTGAGTACTGTTGAGGCTACATGAGAAATAAATGATATGAGTTCTGGAAAAGTAGAAGTACATTTCCAAATGGACAAACATATATAAACACACAAACAGACAAATGAACAAACAAAGAAATATAAACAGAGTTTGTCGATCAGTCCTGTTTACTTAAAGGAACATTTCAGTCACATGCGCTAGTAAATTGCGCTCAGCATACACCTTTGATTGTTGGTTACCAACAATCAAATTGAGACAATGATATGCTTACGTACGCTTTTAAGTGATTAAATGATAAATTCTATCGGACGAGTTTGTAACTTTTTCGATCGGGGCTCCAACTTCTCGAATATCTACCGTAGATCGCAGTTTGCAAAGCGTGCTGTTTGGTTCAGTAGCTGAAACACTTATGCACAACTTACTCATAGTTATCAAGCGGGCACCGCTTTTCTAACGTAATGCTGAAGAGAGTTTTTCGCTATCATGTGTAACATCACGTGACATCGACAGCAGTCGGTGAAGCGTAGTGGACGCCGAAACAGATCCGGACACCAATACCGCTCGCCTCTTTATCCTTTTAGTTGTGTTAATGTGCGACAGACCATGTATGAACAGCTGTTTCTACCACACACCGAAGTGGGCCCTGTCGTTAAAACTGGACTCAACTGTAACTTCGCGTTGCAGATAATTCGTGTTCTTGTCACTTCCATCAGCGCATGCAGCCATTGCTTTTTGCCGCAAATGTACGTTAGCGCGCGTTTATGAAACGTTGCGTTAACGCAAATCTCCAAAATGTCTCTTTAACTCACCTGTTGTGCATTGTTGACCCATGCAACTCGTATACTATTATCCTCGTATGGCTGCAATCGACAGAACCTTGTAATATCCAAAGGCACACCACACTTTTTCAGCTCAACAGGCGAATAAACGTACGACTACAAGAACCACAAAATCACTATTACTACATCTGTCACGATCATATTAATTTGACACACACACACACACACACACACACACACACACACACACACACACACACACACACACACACACACAGTGTCTCTTACTGGAAGTGGAACCACATTGTTGTTGACAGTAATTGTACACATAGAGGGGAATTTGTCCCTCTGTTGACAGCTCGTCTCCAGTTTACATAATCGAAGTTGAACTTGAATGTTGTAATGTTCCTGGATACTGTTCATCTTTCCATATCTCACAGATCTACAAAACACAATATGATTTCACGAAAGAGAACAAAGAGGAAACATGATGTGTGCATGCAAGCACACCTACTGCCTCCCTAAGTGTCGAGCCTGTGTGAGTAAAATGAGCGCAAGGTGGGGAATAATGGAGAATAATATGTATTGTTATCAGTAGATGGGCAGGCATTAACGGTATTATAGATAAGAAATCAAAACAAGACAGGAAATGTGTCAGAGAAAGCTTATAGGGAATAAAATATGCATAATCAAAATCGAAATTGAGTTACTCTATGAGAACAAGAGTAAATAAAAAGAATTAGTTTGAAGATATTTGAGACACTTGTTGAGAGAGCACGTGAACAGAATTTAACGTTTGAATTATGTTACATAGACACAGACAGACACACACACTCACACAGACAGACAGACACACACACTCACACAGACAGACAGACAGACAGACAGACAGACAGACAGACAGACAGACAGACACACACACACAGACTCAGACACACAGACACAGACTCAGACACACACACACACACACACACACACACACACACACACACACACACACAGACTCAGACACACACACACAGACACACAGACACACACACACACAGACACACACACACAGACACACACAGACACACACAGACACACACAGACACACACACACACACACACACACACACACACACACACACACACACACACACCAAACGTGCGTGTCTTCCGTATTTTCATCACAGACAAAAATGTCATCACCAAATCCCACACCCACGCCTACCTTCCGGCTCTAATTTGCTGCGACTGTGCGGGAGTGAGTTGAAAGTGAACTGACGCCATAGAACGATCAGAACGCGACCGACTGTACAAACTCGAGGACATATCCCCTAAAAACAACCACACCGTCACACACAGACCAAAAATCCGCCCACACAGACGCAACTAACTGAGATAAGATGCCCGGATAATGGTGTCGATGTGGTCATAGAAAGCCAGACGACAAAATTTCACGTCCACCGGCATTATCCCTCGCTTGTTGATCTGGCCGTGCGCAGCGCTCGGCGCCGCCGTCGGTAACGTCCGTTCCGATTCGACTTTGTGGTAAGGCGCGGGTCGTGAGCGAAATCCCGTCAGAGACGTTGTACACCGTTTGGCCTCATACAGCTGTCTCAATCTCGCTACGAGACGATGATCACGCTGTACGGCGGCCATAGCACGGGCTACGAGCTCTGGTTTGCGTCCAGCTCGAGCCTGGCTGGCGGCAGAGAGAAAGTCTTGGAGCTCGTAGACACGCAGGGAGTTCAACATTCTCTGTGAATAGAAAAGAGGTCTGGTGATGAAGAACTGAGCTGTCGTCGTTGGAGAGAGGAGAAAGCTGGGAAAGTCTTACTTTGATGTCTGCGATGTTTGATATAGCCGCTTGCGCCATACTTCTAAACGGAAGTAGTTGATTTCAATAAGAAACGCCCTATTAAATCACGTGTTCCTGTTTATTGGCTGAATTGTAAACACGGTAATCGCTGTTCTAGTGCACGGGTAGTAAAACAAGATAAGCTTGTGTAGTAGTAGGCTTTGATAATACGTGACTTGCCGACTACATCTAGATCGATCTACTAGAAGTCAGTCAATGATCGGATATTCCATGGTCAAGCATGATGAAAGAATGATGACCGTCTGTTTTGATGAGGCTCTTACATAATCAGTTTTATTTGATTTACACGGGGTGTTATGTGTACCAAACGACAGAAATAAAAACAAAAGGCTCTATTAGTGAGAAAGCACATTTGCTGAATGCGCGTACTTGTTTAGAGTTCCGAAGAATGACGTACCCGTATATAGTTTGACAGTGAGAGGTGAGATGACGTGTGTTCGTGTGAGATGAGGTGGTGTGCTGCTAGTTTATTCTACATATCGAGTTGTAGGCACTTGAATGTGGACAGAACAGCGTAGGACAAACTGTAGTGGCATGTACAAGTGGTACATGTACAGTAGTCCTACATAGTAAATTACTAATATATAAATAATAATAAATCTTATAAATAATAGTAATAATAATAATTTCTCTACAACTATATGATTGAAGATCACAAGCTAAATAATTTATTATTTTATTTTTATTGCTCTAGATACTAGGCAAATTGATATCGTTTTCTACTTGTCACGTGACGTCAAAGTTTTGTTTGGCGTCTGGGGATCTCTTGCAGTGTAGATACCTATATTAAAAATATTATTTTTACATAATTGATTAATCAACTAATTAAATTTTAATTTATATTAATTAAACGTCTTGCTTCATTTATTGTGTGAATTAATGAAAGAAATATGTGCTGTCTGTATCTATAACGTTTGCATGATGTTTGTATTACTAGGAATGGCTCGTGCTGAAGATGATTTCCCAATGAGAAAAATATCGAGCCAGAATTTGGCCCATCGTCTCCGCAATCGCCAGATAGAACACTGTCTTCCTGCTGCACATTTCCATGTAGCTCGTTTGTTTTACGAGTGCATCTTCCCTAACTTCACCATTATTAACATTCAAAAACCAGCATCGTTTCTTCGAAAATTTAGCCCGGACGGCTGCCATTTTATTTGTTTCTCTGTCGATCAGAGTTCATTAGAAATCTATGAATATCGTGGTCCGGCATCAGGTGTTCATCTGCTACATAACATAGGCAATGATGCAACAGAACTAAAGCAGAATCTGTTTTCTGTCATGTTCAGACAAAAATCGGTATGTCACATGACTAGAGAACGTGAACATCTGAACAGAGAATGTAGTCTCTTCACCTGCGATGGTCGCTTCGTGATTGTGGCGTCGAGTGCCCTTGTTCGAGAAAACCCGTATCCTTTTTTCTATGATGCATTTAGAAACAATGAGTCGCTACCACACACAAATCGAACACAATTAGAAGACTACACTCTCCACATCATCAACCTACATACTGGAGAGTTGTCAGATTTGAGACAATTCAAGTGTGACAAGATCTACTTGTCTCACAATCAAGGCCTGTACATGTATGGGGACACGCTGGCGGTGCTGTCCGTCCAACAGCAGACCATCCATATGTTTAAAATCATCGACGGCAAGTTTATGGACATGCAAACTATTGGTCGCTTCTGTCACGAAGACGACGAAATGATTTGGTCTCAAGCACACTATGAGCAATCACAGTCAACAACAGCAGCATATCAACCTAACTCATTACCTCAACCATTCAGACCATATAATGAGAAAACCATAAACACACTGAAACATCGACTCCTTGCCTTCTTGTGGCGTACCACAGTTCTATCTGAAGAGGAAGGCATGGCTCGATCAACAGCAGCTCGTCTCTTCTTCAAGCAATTTGAGCATTTCAGACAGCTGTGTATGTGGAAGATGCAACTACTGGATGAAACTCATCTCCTCATCCGCTACGCAAGTGAAGACGTTGTTCTCATGAAGGTCGCAGATTCCAACTCTCAGCCATCTCTCTTTGTCATTTACAACATCGAATCAACAGAGATCGTTGCCGTCTATGACAACATGTCACAACAAATGTACTCTCTGTTTGAGAATTTCGCTGATCATTTCAGGAATGCCATCCCACCCAATAGACCTCAGTTTACATGCTCGTCAGCAAGTAACCTCTATGCATATAACAGTCAGTGTCGTTTCAAGTCGACGATAACTAATGCCAAGTATGGGGGATCCAGTGAGGCCATAAAGCGGCTCTTGGCTCAGTTGCCTATCAGTGCTCAGTCATATAGTGCTAGCCCATATTTGGACTTATCGTTGTTTAGTTATGACGAGAAGTGTGTGTCTGTGCTGGAACGACCAAAGGCATGTGGAGATGGACCTGTAAGGTAAGTTGTGGATCTCTCCTGCTCACATAAATCTACTGGTCCATATTTATAATTCTATTCGTGTCATTGAGAGCATTTGTCTTGTCTTTATGTGTGCCTGTCTCTCTGCAGTTACTTTACATGTGGCTAATCCGTGAACTCTTAGTGGACAGACACACTTCTATTAGAAGGTCTTTGTTCTCATTTGCCTCTCTCTTTCAGTTTGCCTAATTCGTCTGCCTGTCTGACCATCTGCCTACCTATCTACTTCTACCTGTCTCTGTCCCGTTGTCCATTCATCTATTAAAATAAAATACTGATAACTGCCAAACTTCTTCAGATTCTATAGTCGGAGTTCTGGTCTTCTCAAGTACTGCATCCACACGAGGTATCTACCTCCACTTCAGGGCCAATTCTTCTCACGCCGTCTTGTTGCCTTCACTTTCCATCCAACTGATCCATTTGCGATTTCAGTGCAGCGAATAAACGGGGAGTACATGGTTAGCTTCCACATTCGTTATTGTGGTGAGAGCGAGACCGACTACATATGAAATTAAGAACTACAGAAGGATAATTTTGCACTGATTTGCTTTCTTTCGCTGGTCAAGACAAAACATAGATACGTAAAACAATAAATGAGATTGACCACACTATGGTGCAACACTGCATGTGCACTTTGGGTACCGACAAGTTTGAAGTGTCAACATCAGTACACAACAGACCAGAAGAATAAGGATAGGTTTGATTTTTTCGTATTTTTCTTTTTCATATTACTTTGTCTTCACTCCGACATGATGACTTGATATGCCACCAGTTTGAGTTGACCTTCTGGATTTAATACACAATCTCATGAATTACTGCCACATTGTGGCAAAACCGATTCTACTGTGGAACATGTCACGTTGTCCTTGAAATATCAGAGACATCAATCAATGTATTCTGGTGTACAATAATTCAGTTATCATTTGCACTGTGATGTCAATAGGCTCAATCGTAAATGATTAACTTAGACAAACTACTATGTACTTACATACACAATTAAGTAACGATTTGCAGTCATTATACATGTATAGTTAGTTGTCTCTAAGACAAACGCTGAAGCACGTCTGCGGTTAAGTTCTTGATATGTTTCTCATTCGTTCTAAAACAGACAAAATCAAAACTATCATCATTAATTTTAAAGACAAAAACACAAGGGCGTGGGAAGTAAACGATGACTGGTCTGGCCTAGCACGCTAAAGGGCAGGGTGATGTAGCGCACGTTATTAGGTAGGTGTGTACAAAGTACTGCCATGAGTAAAATATAATATATTAATTATTTAATTGGCTACACCCTTAAAACGGAAGTTGTTGCCATTGAGCGTCTGCCAAAAGTGCATTTTCTAAAACCAGTCCGATGCCACGCCCATAAGACATGCATGATCAGATACTAAAAGTTTTTCTTAGTAAACTAACTGTACAGTATACTATACTGTAGTACTTAGATAGCACCTTACCATGTACCTAAGACACCTTGTACACATGACAACCATGCACGTACCATTTGAAAAAGCAAGATATGTAATATGCTTCTTGACTGACTTTACAATATTAATTAATAAATGTAGTTATACCTTTTCTGAAGTTTCATGACGCTACGTTTCAGCTGCTTCAAACCATCTGCTTGAATGCGTGCACCACTTTGTAAAATCTGATAAGTGACCTGACAGATGACTATCGAGTGAGTGTGACAAATAGATGAACAATTTTTGTAACTAACCAGTCCTGTCACGATGTTAAGCACAACACTTTGATCGCACGAATGGGATTCCAGAGCAGACAAAACATGTTTCTGTAAATGGTAACGAAGAGATACTAAACACACTGTCATGACATTCTCCATGAACAAAGACACGACACACACACACACACACACACACACACACACACACACACACACACACACACACACACACACACCACTGATGTCAACATCAAATACAAATAAGGATTAAAGCAACTGTGACCATTTAACCTGTACTGTACGCTCTGCTACCAGACATACATACGCTACATGCCTCGTTCTATCCCATTATTTTGAAGGGACAAACACTCTTGCCTACTCATCTCATACATAATGAATTATAATGGAAGATGGTCCTTACCATTTCATCAGCTCCAAATTGCTGTCCAAATTGTTGGGAATAGAGCTGCAGCATGGCAAGCAAACACCGCGCAGCAGATTGAAGAGTATCTTCTACACTGATCTACAAAAAAATTGTTATTCCAGACATAATACACTAGCATCATTTCTAGACGAACTGTAAGTGTATTACAGAAAGTGTATTCGTTTGGGACCTTTCTAGAAACAGACAGAATGGAAAGGACTGCTAGTGTGTTCGATTGGGCACCTTTCCTTTTTTGGATACAATGAACAGTTTCCCAAACCTTTCCGGAAACGGATAGACTGAAAAGGTATTGGTGCTGTTCGATTGGTAACTTTGTGGATAGACTTTCCAACCTATCCTACCATCAGTGCAGATAGAAAAGATGAAAAAGCACGTAGACATGTAAACTTGCGTCTTTACTAGCTTTGACCTTCAAATCAACGCGCTCATTTATCCTAGCATTTCCAGACCACTATTTGCGTTTAGTCTGGATTTCCCGCACAAACGTCTCAAAGAATGGCAGCTGATTTCTCGTGTTTGGCAGAAAAAACTCCCAAAGAGTTAGAAGACATTCTAACAGATGGAAAAGTAGATAAAACGGCCATGACAAAAAGGACGTACACATGGGGTGATTCTGACCCAAAGGCACTGATTTTACGCATGGCACAGTTCTGTTACCGTCTCATCTATCTCGTTTCGGAAAAGTTCTGTTCGATTGGTAGACGTACTCTGTCTCTATCCACTCTATCCAACCTAGCCTTTTCCAGAAAAAGATAGTCCCAAACGAATATGCCCACAGTAATACCAAAGTGACTTTACAGTCATCCTGCATAGCTTGTGTACATCGTGTCATGTATACACTGCTTTCATTCTCAATGTTAAAGCTAGACCAGTCTCGCCCCACTTTTCTCGCTGATTCAGTTTTCAGTTGAACTGGAAGTGTGTGCAGAGAGGCATCAATCTCTGACTGAATGAAGATGCATTCTTACATGCATGCAAGTGCAGCTTGATGGAATTGAGTGCATGTATATCATGATGTTTAATTAAAAGTAAAGATACTTGATTTCCATCGACATACCAATTGAAAAAGGTTCGGCATACACAGCAGCAATTCACTATGAGCAGATATCAGTTTTTCAAAACCTGACTTGTCGACAACCTGCAGCAAACAATTATAAGAATGACCTTGACCACCACATCCATGATCATGCTCCACAACCTGCTCCAACTGTTGCTGTACGACTAGTAAGTACTCCAGTTGAGACGATAAACACTCCAACGTAGGCATAAGTGAAGTCATTACTAAATGTTGCTGTTGTTGCAGTTGAGCTCCTCTTGGAGACGGCTGCAGTTGATCAAAAAGAATGGATGTAAGCTGGTCTAGTGAAGTCGCCAAGTGTCTAAGAAACCCTTATAGAAGGAAACACACACAGAATAATTTGACACATATATACTGTACAGTCTAGATGTAATTAATTAATTAATTAATTATCAATTATTAATAAATTGAGTAAATTTATACCAGCAGATAGAAGTATGTTTCTATCAAGACAAGAAGATGATGAGAGACACCTGGTTAGTGTCATTAGTGCAGAAAAAGTGGGATCTTGCAGATTGTTGAAGCAATCCTGCAGTAGAAAGAGCGGGAGTTAGTACATGCATGGTCCAACCCAGACACAGAATAAAACCGGTATGATGCTCATTAGTGAGTGAATAGCACCGACATCCTCAGCAACCCTGCATACGAAAAGACATCAAGACGGTAGCCAACACAAGGTGACAAACATGCAGACAAGAAACAGACAAACAAATGGACAAACAGACAGGCAAACAGACAGGCAAACAGACAGGAAAATCTAATCATCTACAAGCTGGTAAAATAAGTGGAATAGATGGCCATAACCTATGGTTTCCTTACTGGGATTGTACACCGGAATCGGCTTCCACCAAAACTGCTAATAGTTGTATAATTGACAACCTCATTGACCCTGAAGGTTCGATTAAAGCTGGCAAACTAGAAAAATAACAAAATTAGTACAATGTTTAATAAGAAAAACCAGGTACACATGTACACACACACGCGCACACGCACACACAAATGCACGCACACACACACACACACACACACACACACACACACACACACACACAGACACACACACACACACACACACACACACACACACACACACACACAGACACACACACACAGACACACACACACACACACACACACACACACACACACACACACACACACACACATGCACACACACACGTGCGTGCACACGCATGCACACACACAAATACACACAAAAACACACACAAACAAACAAACAAAACAAAAACTATAAATAGACGGAAAAAACGCACACATAAATGTACAGAATAAACAAATGCATTTGACTGGCAATCTAGTTCACTCACCATGACAGCAGACAGTCACCAACAAATGCCTGTAGTCCACTGAAATAAACCTGTCTATCCACCTCTGTCACAACTCTTTGCAACGCATCGCTAAGAAGTCCAACCGACAGCATCCGACGTGTCTCCACGTGTCTCTCTCGCAAAAACAATGCAACAGAGGGCAGCAAGTGCATTAAAACCTTCAGCAAAAATAAGCAAAACCGCAATGACTTCTCACACTTTCAGAAAAAATAATAGTGAACGTAAACACACAATTTCTGTGTGGTCAACGATAACGTGAGGACTTGAGAGGGATGCGTGAACAACATCAAATACACCATCACAAAAATCAACAACAGAAAGTCCGGCATTCGATCCAAGACCAGCATCACCACAATCAATATGAGCAGCATGTGACTGCAGATGAGAAACAATGATATAATAATAATAACAACAATAATAAAGCACGCAATCAATAATCGATAAGCCAGTTACTAGTGCCATACGGATTACACGGAAACGTGTACCACTCTGGGACTTACCTGCTGGGTTGATGGATGCCCAGTTGAGGATAAAGACCCCACTTACCCTACTGAGAGGGTGATGACAACATATTTAAATCGCATCCCACTGGTGGCAGACTAACACACACCACACAGCTAAGTACAGTAACAACACAAGACAAACTACCTCCCTTCAACCCCTACGACAACATTCCTAATTGTACCATTTTGCAACCACCAGAAGAAAAAGTCCTTTTACTAACCATTTATATGCACAATCACACCAAAATGTCTGTATGTCTTATACGAAATGCCTAGAATATCAATCCAACAACCTGATTTGACAAATAGCAGCTAAGACACAGCGCAGTATTCAATTACTGTATTTTTGATTAGACGCCGCCTCATTTAAATGCCACAGCTAAAAGTACAGATAAAATATAAACGCTGCCCTTGAATAAATGCTGACTTTAATGAATTTCCATAGATCTAGCAAGATCTAGCAAAATCTATTGCCTGAAGTTTAAAGGAAAAATCATATGACTTCTTCGGACATTAGACTACCGGTAACCCCTGATATTGTTTCACAACATGACGTCTCAAAGTGTGAAATAAGTGCCAGTATGGTACGTAAAAGTACCAGTATGGTAAGTGTTGTTCTCTTGAAACGGTGTCAAACCTACAGTATGTACACGTACACACTCGTACCTGTACACACTCCTAAAGCGCAGACAGATGGCGTTTAACAAATAAACGCCGCCCTCATTCAAATACCGAAGCTAAGAGTACAGATAAAATATAAATGTTGCCCTTGAATAAATGCCGCATTTTTATAAATTTCCATAGATCTAGCAAGATCTATTGCTCAAAGTTTGAAAAAATCGTACGACTTCTTCAGACATTAGACTACCCTGATACTGTTTCACTACATGACATCTCAAAGTGTGAAATGAGTACCAGTATTATGTGTGGTAAGTGTTGTTCTCTTGAAAAGGTGTCAAACCTACAGCATGTACATGTACACACTCCTAAAGCGTGGACAGAGAAAAATAAACAACGCCCTCGAATAAACAACGCAGTTAGAACCCTAGCTAAAAATAAAGGACGTTCAATCAAAAAATACGGTATGCAATTCAATACATACAAGACACCACACGACAACTATATTTGCTATAAATTGCTTGTTGCCTACCAGAAGAATTCCTAGTGATCTCAGAAATGACACTGTCATCATGTTGCTGGTAAATGCTGAGCTCGAAGCAAAATAACCCAACACAGGCAACAGAGGAAGATTTGCTCGTAGCAGCTTTGATTGAGCAGCAGATGGATGCTTGCGGCCTGCTATGGTGCTTAGACTCTCAACAATGCCATCTGTGAAAACAATCAATTGACTAACACACACACACACACACACACACACACACACACACACACACACACACACACACACACACACACACACACACACACGTGTGCATGGACACGCACAAAAAATGGCAAATGGATAAGGAGCTGCCATTAAACGGTAATGCCCCCAGCCATTTGGCTGGGTTCCTGTGCACTATGCAGGAGCTATGGGCCGTGCTAAGCAGTTTCCTGGAGCCTGGCCAGGTACTCGCAGAAGCACCGACTGTGACACCAACTGTGGTGTGAGCACCCGAAGTCCCACCCTGACCCCAGTGGCTAATGGCCTTTGTCGCAGTCAAAGGCCTTTGCCACCCCAGTCAAAAACCAGGTACTCATTTATACTCCTGAGTCGAGAGAGACAATTGTGTGTAAGTTTCTTGTCCAAGGAAATTATGCCATAGCTTGCTATCACTATTGCAACCCTGCAAGGTCCCGAATGTTTCCATTCTCCAAACGCACTCTCTAACCAATTCACACACACACACACACACACACACACACACACACACACACACACACACACACACACACACACACACACACACAATACTGTAGGATATTCTATGAATGCAATGCTTCATATACCTGTTATTTGAGGAATAAGTTTCAAGACGGTTGCAATCAAGTAGTCCAGGCAGTGAATTAGATACAAGAGAGAGTCGTCTAGTGACTTGCTTTGAGATGCCTGTCGTCGAATATCGCGGTCAATACATGATATAAGCCTAATCAAAATGTAACATTGTGATTAAGTTAATGATGCTGCAGCTTACAAATGCCAGTGAAAGTTACACTTGTATAAGTGTTTGAAACCCAAGCAAAGGGATAAATAGAAAAGCAGACAAATGAAAAATAAACAGATCAATATTTTCCATTGTGGAACGTTTGTACTGCATACCAAGCAAACGTAGAAACAAAGAGGTATGGAAAACACAGACAAATAAATATATGACAAAAACAAACAAGCAGACATGAATGACCATGCATGCACATATACACACATGAAATACGCGCACACATGCAAGCACACACACACACACACACACACACACACACACACACACACACACACACACACAACTAATAAAAGGCAACGAGAAGTGTAGTGTGTAACCAAACTCTAAGCTTGAATCATCGCATAAGAAACGCTGTTAGCTGACACAGGCCACACATACACACATAAACTACACATAAAATAACACACAAGAGCAGAAGCATCATAGCATCATACATGTACCTAGCATGACAGCATGACAGTAATGTTTCAGAGCTGTGCTTAGCAGACAACGCTACAGTCAAGTATGCTTTTCCACGAAGAAGGCAAGATGGATGCTCCAACAACAAAACCGCATGACTCAGAAAATCCTACACAAATCCAAAACACAAACCACTCAAGAGTAAACAACCAAACACATCCAAAGTCACTCACTCTATCCATAAGCAGTTTACGTACTGCAACATTGTCCACAAGCATCACATTGAAGATGGTGACAACAGGCTGTGAGATTCAAAATACATTTAATTAAATCAACAACAAATGATCAACACTAAAGAATTACCTGTTGAAATTTGCTGTGAGAAGAAGAAAGAAGAGAAACAACTGGTTGAAGACCTACACGTTCCACAAAATGCTGGCCAAGTATAGGATCATATCTAACTAGCCGACATATGGCCTATAGACATCAAAACTGCTTAAAATGTGTGTAGCGGTAATAGAAATGACAGCTCACTGATAACGTCATCGATTTCATAGCATCTTGTTTGGAGTTGAGATGGATTGTCCAAAGAGCCAGAATCGTGTCACATGACGCAAATGGCTGCAAGACAGATAATCAACCAATATGACTATATAAGACAGTCGTGATTGTATGCTCTTCGGTGGATAGATATATAGATATAAGCAGACAGCCCAACAGACAAACAAGAAAACAGACAGATTGTAGTATTTTAATACATGGTATTAAGTGATGAAGTTGCCGGGTGTCCATGGCTTGCATGATTTAGAGTTGCACCGATACGGATATTTGGCCGATATACCAATAACCAATATCCAAGCAAAAAGAGCTGATACCAATAGAAGACACTGATATCTGGTATAACTAATATTATATTTTATAGTTAATCATTGATGTTTCACAAGCCTTGTAAGGCAGGAATCTGGTGTCTTCGGCCACCTCAAAATGCTCCCTAATGGGGGACTTCTGTTTCTTCGATGACATGCATGCAACTCACGTGGTCCTAACAGACTGACTACATATGTGCAACCTATTGGCACACACGTATGCAAGATTTACCGATTCTGATATAAAACTGATATGCTTATATCGGCCAATAACCAATAACCGATTTGATTATCAGTGCAGCTCTACTTGCATTAGAACTATTTGGCAGGTACACAGCTATATCACTAGTGCTCTAATATGTAACATTGGAATAGCAATACAGTAACCTACATTTCTACACAGGTATGTATTTCCGTAATTAGTGCCCCATGGGGCACTATTTTTTTCATAGTTCTGAAGAATGGGTGCAATTCGAGTATGGGGCATTAATATTTCGCAAGGACAAAGACTGTTGCATTGTTCGAGTGCAACAATGCAAAACACTACACAAACAACATGAACAAACTACCTAATCTAATCTTACAGTCTTACTGCATGTATATGTTGGATAGTTTTGCTTCACTTCAGTCGTATTCCTGGTCTGTTGCATAGGTTGCATTATCATCGCCAGTCAGTGATTCTATATAATCTGGGTGTTCATTTCATCTCAAACATACACATCGATAGACGCACATGCACATAACTGGGTTTGAATAGTTCAATACTATCCCAGTAGGGCACTAATCAAGCATGGGGCATTACTATTTCGTTATAGGGTCACCATGGGGCGTTATATGAGCATGCGGTACAATTTGAACATGGGGCACTATTCGTCGAAATACAGTAGGTATCGTACATTGTATCCAACCGGCTAGTGCCCTAAATACATGTAGTTCTGCAAATAATTAAAAATCTAACTAACAATATCAGCAACCAAACTGTAGATCCAATGTTGTAATGTCATTGCAGATTGAGATTATGTTAGAAAGGCACTTCTTGGGTTGTAAGACTGAAAACCATGGAACCATGGTGGGTGGTATTGACTGATTAGATGACATTACCGTCTCGTCACCGACATGACACTGTCCTTAAAGGAACACTTCACCGTTTGACACATGTGCAGTAGATGTTAATGCACGTTAAGGCCTTGGGCTGCAGACCGAACGCTTGCTGTGTTGTGCAACGCATTGTTTGGTCTTGCTTTCCGAGGCCAACTACGAGAGCACACAAGAAAGTAAAAGAGAACAAGTTACAGTTCATAAGCAACTCAGTCGTTCATACGTTGTAGACTCCACATGTCTTGAGCGACTTGCAATCGCTCGGTCTTTCCCACTTTTCTCCATGTTTCGTTCTACAAATGGAGGCCATACTACAGTTCAAAAGAGCTTGAGTGACACAAAACACACAAAAACGTGCATCACCGCACATAATCACGTGACACCATATACCTTCGTTCTACAGCCGAACCATCGCCGAATGTGTGCTTTCGCCGTAGATTGAAGGTGAGTCAGAGATGCAAAAGCACATTTTACTTTCGCCTAACCAAATCTCAAAGTCTACACAAAGCGCGCGGTAAAACGAAACCTACACTTATTGGACGTTATTCGGAAAACCGCCACGTACGATTTTGTTTTTTAGCCTTACAATAATGCTCAGCTATCAAGTTTGCTCTGAAATAGCGCCAAACTTCTCAACTTGAAGACTACTAGAAATGGTTAGCAGCTGAAAGCGGAGTCAGACCGGTGAAGTGCTCCTTTAATTCATTGGCAAGAATAAGATGTCTAAAGAAAATGAATAATTCTAACTCAACCAAATCAAGAGTCCCATAGATGAGCTCCTGATGATGGTTTGTAGTGTTTTGAAACAAATTTCAATTATTATTGTATATCAATTTGTTTGCCATTTTTGCATATCGTATTATGTCACCCATAATAACGACTGGAGTCGGATCCATGTATAGTACTGACACAATATGCTTCACAATATACAACAAAGTATGCTATAATGTAAACTGTCAACATATGGAAGAGTACAAAAGTAGTTACTATACAGCCTCAACAACATCCAACCTCACACTGTTTCCCTCCTGTAGATGCTACATTCATGATGGTTTTGACAGCATAATGTTGAGCAGCAGCAGTTTCCTGCAACAAACATATATATTTATTTATTTATTTATTTTTATAATTTTATAATTTTTTGTTTATAATTTAATTATATTTTTATATCGACTTAATGTATTTATTATATTTTATTTATTTTATTACTTAACATTTATTTTTAATTAATTTTTATATTGACTTAATGTATTTATTATATTTTATTTATTTTATTACTTAATATTTATTTTTAATTAATTTTTATAATTTATTATATTTTTATAATTCTATTTATTTTTATTATTTAGAAATACAGTAATAAAAAATTGCTGTACAGAGTCACGTGAGTGTTAACGTGGGTGCCTCGGATTTTATCCAGATGATAAAGGAATTTAATTAACTTAATTAATTAAGGCTGCAAACAACTGTATCACTGATGACTAAACATTCAATAGTCATACTGACCCCTTCCTTCAGACAACGAATGATAAGAGTGTATAACAACATTGGGACCTTCCATTGAGGCAACGACTTTCCTTCTCTTTGCTCCTGTAGCACATTAAATACACTTGAAAAATAAACAAACATAAAAGTGAATAGAAGACTGCCATACCTCACTGACAACATAAAAGAGAAATTCTCCCAAAGCAGCCACCAAACCCTAAAATTTCATTCTTTGTACAATTAACTAAAGAGCATAACTACAACAACGTTAAACCAGCTTTAGCTCAACATTTCTAAAGTTGTCCCTCAAAAGGTCTGACAGAACTGTTAAAACCTGAAACAAAAACATGCTGCAGTTGATTACGTATCCATTACTGGCAAAATTAGCAGCAAGGAAGCAAACTACAATATTTTGCTGTGATGTGATGTGATGTGTGTGTGTGTGTGTGTGTGTGTGTGTGTGTGTGTGTGTGTGTGTGTGTGTGTGTGTGTGTGTGTGTGTGTGTGTGTGTGTGTGTGTGTGTGTGTGTGTGTGTGTGTGTGTGTGTGTGTGTGTGTGTGTGTGTGTGTGTGTGTGTGAAGTATACCGTACTTATAAGACCACATAGCAAATATAAACAATCACTCAGTTACCTCGGACAAATCCAAATCCTGTGAAATCAATGTTGAGTATCTTGCCAAGCGTCCCAGAATCATTACCAACCGACACTTCCTGTTCCACACATTCAACTCAAACCAAACACATGAAAAGACCAATCATCCAAACACACTTACAAATCAAGTGGCACCTTTGATCCCTTCAACATAGAAATCAAAACAGCAAACTACGCGTACACAAGAAACTATACAACAGACACACCCACAAACTAGTAAATCCTGACCAGAGGTGAATTGACTACATGATTGGCTAAATCAGTGTTTTGACAAATGTGATATAGATAAGCTGCTATGTGTAATTTGCCACGTGTTCCCAATGCATTGCTTGCTGCCCTGGCAGAGTTTGTTGCACTGCGATGGCTGGGTGCTTCACCAGCTGCAGATGAGGTGACTAACGCACGCTCGATTACAATGAGTTGACCGTCAAACTCTGTGCTATCCATTTCTCTACACACATCAACTGCAAACAATTCTCAGTCTACCAATGAGGACAACCGATGCTGCATTTGTACTTTCAAGTGCTGCAAACGGCAAAGCTTTAGAGTCCCATTTGAGAGCTGGCATTTTATGGATCTACAAAAACACAGCACAATAGCAAGTCCAACACCTATAATTCTCCACAGTAATCAACAAGTTGATAGTGATTAATTAGTGAGATTATTAATTTACCGTTAGCCTCCAAAACATTTATCACTGGCATCACGCAATCATTTTACTCAAGGGAATATGAGTGCATGTCTGTCTGTGTGCTGTTGCTTAATTAAACTAATTTCATATTATAATAAATACACAATGTAAAATGAAACAAAGTTGAAACACTTACGCAAGAGAATACATACCTTTGAGCTACCAAAAATGGGCAAGACTGTGACATCTGAAGAATGAAAAAGCAACTGTCGAACATCTGAGACAGCGTCACAGATCTTCTGGTCTTTGCTTGACAAATCAGGTTCATCAGTTTGAAATAAAGCTTCTTCCTTTTGTTGACATTGCTCGTTATGCTGAGACCGCACCACCTGTTCAGGGATTTTCAACACAGGAAGTGCTGTTTGAGGCCGAGCTCCACTAAATAGAAACAATAAGTAATACACTGTCATGGTCATCATCCCCACATAGACACTTCTACCTTAGTGTGAATGTTGCATCTTTAACAATTGCATTGTCAACAAAAGGAGCCGTGTGTGGTCTCTCGTCTTGAGCTTCTACATCAGACTTTATAGCAGTGACCACTGACACGCTTCGTTTCGAATGTGGCAGAAGCGTATCACCCCAAAATGGATGAGATATGACCTGAGGCCATGAAATTCTACACACAGAACACAGAACAAGTGACCAAATTATATGAAGAGACGGCAGACTCTAAAAATAAGAATGACAAGCCTTTTGGTGTGATCTTTGATCAGCAAGCTAGAGACCAGGTTTTGAAATTGCTCAGAAGGATGTTCACCTATTATGCAAGATAAATTCAGTATATGCTATTAATCGTTGTCAAAGAAAAGCCATACTTACAAACAGCAAAGTGGGTAGGGAAGCAAGACAGGCAAGTGGGTAGACAGGTAGGCAGACTGACAGACAGACATAGACAGACAGACAGACAGACAGACAGAAAAACAGACAGACAGACAGACAGAAAAACATCCTGGTTGGTTGTCTGTGAGAGTGGTTCCACTAGTCTTGGAACATTTTGGAAGATGGAGCAAGATGGCAGAGACCTATTTAGATGACTTGTCAAACGATCAAAGGATGACTTTGGAAAACCAAACAGGGCAGAGTTTAAAGACTATTGGCATCAAAGAATTGCCATTCAATTGCAACGTTGCAATGTCAATGTACTTCTGAAAAAATCAGTAATGCCTTGTTGGGAAAGGCCAAGTGGCCAGACTCGTAGATGTTCTATAGAAAAGGGATCAAATGATCCCTTTAACCAATTAGTATTTAAATATATATTGTATTTAGTTGTTAGTTGTTTTCTCTTGCTTTTATTGTCATAGGACAAACGTAATTAGCCATTTGCTATTGTATCCTAGTTCAAGTATAAAAAACATGTATTGACAGACAGACAGAGAGAGAGAGAGAGAGAGAGAGAGAGAGAGAGACAGACAGACAGACAGACAGACAGATAGAGAGACAAAAAGACAAAGAGACAGACAGACAGGCAGACAGACAGACAGACAAACAGACAGACAGACAAAGACAGACAGGGATGGTAGATAATGAACACAAAGTGACTAAGTTTCTGAATACGACGTATCCAACAATGTCTACACATCAAGTAGTACCCTCCACAGCTGGGAATTCCCTTAACTCTTCATTCAATGTCCGATGCAACACTTCCTCAAATGTCTGTCCACTAAAAGGTGGGACACCATAGTACAACTCGTAAAGAACACACCCAAACGACCACAAATCACTAGCTGTTGAGCACTCGCCACCCTGCACAACCTCAGGAGCCATATACAGCAGATTTCCAATGACCGGCTCTGACCCTGTCTGTGGGTCATGACTGAATCCATATCGTGCCTGTTGTCTCACATTTTCATTACCAGTGGTTTCCTCATCACTTCCATCAGAATTGGTTCCTCCATCATTGCCTCGACCATCATGTCCACCGGGCAACATTGCATTACTAAAGTCAAAATATTTCAGGACCCCATCATTATCCAGCAGGATCTAAATAAATAAACGAACAATGAACAAACAACATGTGACAATTGTAACACAAGAAACAAACAGTTACCACCACCATATACCAGTGGTTGCCACGTAATTAATTAAGCCAATAAAATACATATATACTACATCCGAAAATCAATCAAAAATACAGTTGTGTATCATGCGAGTCCAAAATTAGCATATTGTTTTCAGCATTTACTTGTGTGTACGGCATTTCACCTCAAATGAGAGTCACACACACACACACACACACACACACACACACACACACACACACACACACACACATGCACGCACACACCACACACACACACACACACACACACACACACACACACACACACACACACACACACACACACACACACCAGACCTTTGATGAATTCAATTCACAAAGCACCACTCCCATTGAATGGATGTAATTCAAACCTGTGACCAAGTCAAGTCCAAACTCCAGTATGCTCTCCTCTGGCAGATGACCATCTTGAACAATTACGTCCTCCAACACACCACCAGTGCACAACTCAACAATACACCACAGATGGTTATCGGTCTCATACCACTCATAGAAACGAATGATATTAGGATGCTCAAACGTGTGGAGAATTCGTACCTAAAATAAAGACATTTTACACACCAGACAAACGCTTACAAACTTTAATAGCTTTAATTACCATAAAAATGTCTAAAAAGAGTTCATCCAATTAACAGCTCTGATGTTGTAAATGGTAAAACATGCTTGTTGAAATCATTAATTAATTTACAAAAAGGCAGATGAAGTGCCAATCACACAGATGCCTCCCTGAGGTAGAAATCCTTTTGTAGCTTGACACTTTGATGCTGATAGTTTGTCATCTTAATATTTAGTCTAAACTGGTGCATGAACACTGAAATGCATGCTTGATCAGAGTGATGTCATGTAAACATGCATTCAATCTAAAGTGCTGCGCATGCATCTTTGCTGCATAATTTTGTTCTGGACGAATACAGTTACTAGTATACAACAGAATCCTCTGCCTGAATTACGGCCCACGGACATATAAATTTAGCCACAAATGTTTTAAATTTTTTCAAAAATAAATGCCTGGGGCTCATTTATCTTTTACGGTTTAATCAATTACTTAAACGTAAATAAAATTGATTAATTAAACATTATTTTAATTAATTAATTAATGTCGTTAAAGTTATTAATTAAAATCATTAAAATTAATCAATTTTTCTGACTGAATTTGTGACTTGATCTCTCAAGCATTTTTCAAAGCACTGAATGGAGACGAATTCTATGGTTCCTCTCCGACGACCCTTGTACATCACAGAGTGATTGTCTTGGCGCAACTCCTCGTACAGAACGAAGTTCTCCATAGCTCGAGTGCAACCAAATCTTCGTTTCAGAAAGCAGCACTAACTTGTCCTTCAAAACGCATCATCACATACGGACTACTGTATTTTGCAGCGACTCTATGCATCAATTCAAATGTGATGTATTTGCAATATCCCGGATATTCATAAGATTCGTTAGCGTGCGTGCGTGAGGTACTGTACTGTACACTATGCTATTTGCATTCCCTAATGTTACCAGCCATGAACTTCAATGAATTGATTTGACAACACATATACAATAGTTAATCAATTAATCATACCTTCATATTGTAATATGTAATAAAGCATCTACATTGCAGCCTGATTGACTGATTTGCTGTCATTCAGTATCTCCCAACTAGACTGCTTTACTATATCTATACAGACTATGGATCATTACCAGTCAATAGTTTATCAATGACTGCAGAATCAGGAGTTAGATTACTCCAGTTTTGGCCAATAACAAAGCCAATCTTTCGTTGCCGTTCTTGCTGTTTCTTTTCTTCAATGTCCGCCCAGTGAACCTTACACACACACAACTCTTGGTGAGCCAAAACAATTTAGTGTGGACACAAACAGCTACTGCGTAGATACACACACTACCAGATCCAGAAAAACGGGTACTGCAAACAAACAGATATTCCCTACTCGTTTCTTTTTTGCTCCAGTTGTGGTGGCTGTGGTGTCTACTTCTCTGCAGCTCTGAAGGAAATCCTCTATATTTCCAAGAGGTACTGAATCTGCCTCTCTCTTCCTCTTCAGTGATTTCCGAACACCATCAAGAGCATCTACAAGTTAGAAAAATACCACAATCAGTGTCAAGACATGTCAATAAAATGACAAGAACTTGTTGCTAATACATGTAGTATATACTGTCAACTAATTGAAAGCAGTCAGTAGCGTCCTGTAGTACATGTACATGCCAATCATTGATGCCATCCAGCAATAATTCATCAATTTAGTACACAAAAATACATTGTGCATCATCCATTAAGCCTATCTCATATTTAGTAAGGCAACAAACTGCCTGTACTGCAACTGCATTTAATCTCAGTGTACTGTACTCAAACAGTGCCAGAAGAACAAACGAGATTTTGCAACCTCGGTTGCACCAGCCCTCTGAGAGTCACCTTCATCAAATTAAGTGTGCCGGTAACCACAGAACAGGACTGTAACTTGCACACATCAACAAAGTATCAATCCACCCACATTAAAACATTACAACAACATATAGTTGTTTGTCAGATATTGCCTAGGTTCCTGGATCCACTCCCAAACAGCTTGACATTTAAACATACTTATTGTATGTTTGTAATCCAACAAAAAATGCAGTAAGTATGCCTTGCACATTCTATTCCCAATAAAAACACTAGTAAAAATGTAAGTTCTTCTAATGGTTTATTATCCAAACATCATTATGTAGACATATGCAACATTAGAACGTATAAAACAGTAGAAAATACAAGCAGTTTGATTACAACAATCGATGATTATTTTAACAAATACTAGTTGACACAAATACAAACAATTGATGATTATTTTAACTATCGCTGTTTGACACATACCTAGTTGATCATCAGAGACAGCTTCCCATCGGCTGGATGACTGCAAAGTGTGCAATCAAACACACATGGTCTGAGTTGCCAAACCAGTGAGATGACATCACACAAATATAAATATATAAACTCCACAGCATGTGACATACAAGCTTCACCTATTTCGCTCAACACTACAAGAAGGTTGGGTATATAGATTTACCCACAAAGGATATGACCAATTCAATTTTTCAGTTGTACAAATAAAAATCAGCCATGAAAAGTACTTTTGAAAAATGTCATCAAGTTGTAAACCCCAAATATTCTGAGAAAGACAAAAGTAAAGGCATTTGCTTGCCCTACAATAGTGTCCTAGTGTAGAATACTATTCAGTCAACACCTGTTGCTGCAGCTTGATCAATACACTTCTGAGTAGTGAAGGACAACATCATTAAGAGTCCTTGATTTGAAGCAGAAGTACACATACAGCTTTCTGCTGGCTAGTTGTTCAAACTTGCAAAATTTGGTATTTCATGTTTCTGGTGACATCAAAATGTTCTCAAATCGCAGAATGATGTCGACAGTTTAGCTACAAAATGACTTGTAAATGAAACATAGTAAAATTGCTGCTAAGATGATAACGTTGCATAGGTAATAATTGTTCTTGATTTTCACTGTCTTTGTCGTCTCCTTCACATCTTCTAATTCTGAAAAGGTAGTAACTCGATCCCAGTCAATAAACTACAAAGAAATGTGCAAAGTGCCAAGCTGCACAAATGAAAAATTGGTCAGTTTTTTTCTATTGAAACAGTCAATACAGTTGGGCATAGTTAGTTTCTTCTGAGTAAAAGCCTAAGGGACAACAAATTTCAAGCAAGCAACAAGCGTGACTTTTCATGAGCAATGTATAGAAGTTTTTGTAGGATATCCCTATAATACAAGGAAGCTGTTGTAGATGAGCACACTCCAACACTGTCCATAGTTCATGCTGCAAAGAGAGCAATATACAATGTACAGATGTGAATGCAAACCTTCACAACATCTTCAGAATCAGCAGAGTAATCCCTCGGTAACTGAGCATATGCGTTCTCCCCAATTTCCATCTCTACCTGTATCATAGATGCAAAGTAATTCTGTGCCTATTCCTAACTTCTAAAATTGCTTAGATCTTTGAGTTCAATAAATCAGTTACTTATTGGACATTCCAAGCAATGTTTGCACCTCGTTTATTACAACTTCTTGGTGAAGTGATCGTACATCCAACCTCTTGTAGTGACTCGGGGCCGGCTGCCATTCTCTGATAATCTGCAAGACATTACAATCCATAGTCCCATAGTCATGGACTAACCAACCTATGTACTACTCTATACACCATCCCATGTACTACAAAAGTCCAACGTAAACCGATAGAAATGCAGCGTTTTGCCAAACTTTAGGATCTACCATCACACTCAAACACACACACACACACACACACACACACACACACACACACACACACACACACACACACACACACACACACACAATCTACCAAGTTGAACCTTTGCTATGTCATTGTGGCTTCTTCCATGAGCACTCTGAGCGACACATTCATTAATATCTGACATTAATTCTGCAATAAATACCTGCAATACATAATAACTCCCTAATAGTGCAACAATACACAGCTAGCCTACTGTTGCAAGACACTGGCTATACCTCATAGCCTTTTACTTTGGCATGACTCCAAAACCTTTCAAAGTCTGCAAGTTTGTGGTTGACAGAATCAACGATGACAATTGAGAAGTCTGGATCATCCAGTGTTTTACAGAAAGACTTAAACAGACTATCCTTATATAGCTGCTCCATTTCTGCATCATAACAGTAGTCTATAGACTGCATACAACACAAAGTCTCAAAACAAAGGTAAGAGTATCAGAGTAAGTAATATTCACACACATACACACACACATGCACGCACGCACGCACACACACACACACACACACACACACACACACACACACACACACACACACATGCACACACACTTATGTAATTTCTCATGGTCGCTTATACTCACATAAATGAACTCTTATGTTAGTGACTCACTTTCTTCTTTGATTTCTTGCCAGTTTCAGGGTCGACACTGACTGACTCAATGTCTGTCAAGAAGTAGTCATCTAGAGACAAGATCCGTATAGATACACCATTGTGTTGCACTTCTTTGTCCTAAAAAATAAAAAATAAAAACAATTAAGCTTCAAATTGTTTCAAAATTTTCTATCAAAATCTGTCACATTAGCTTGATAAGACTGAAGGCATGGTTAGACTATAGTACATACTTTTAGCAGCTTGGCAACATGACTCTTTCCAGTTCCTGGTGGTCCACGTAGAATAATCACAAACTATGAGAAACGAGGCAGGAAATGATGCCCATGTAGAAAAGCGCATTGATTCTTAATTGATTAATTAAACACATAAATATAACCTACAAGCAACAATGCCTACAAACATGCACACACACACACACACACACACACACACACTTTTCCTCCCTACAGAAGTGGCCACCAATTACAATGCTATCTTAACCTGTGATGGACGACTGGACCTCTCAGGCTCATCAAATAGTTCCTCTACATTCACGGTTTCAATCTTCGGAAGAGGTGGAGGTGGTGGTCGTGGAGGGGATGCTTGAGAAAGGAAAGCTTGAACACCACTTGACTGATAATTCAAATGACCACTCTGTCTCCTAACAAAATCTAGAGGTCTGTTATCTCCTCGGACTATTTGATCAGGTTGTGGGTATGGCGGCTCTTGATGTATCTGCTCATGATGAATTACGGTTTCCAGTAAGGCACGAGGTGATGCCTGCCGAATAGATGCGTGAGATCGATGGGATGCATAAGCATGAGACGTAGGTGTCTCCATCAAATAAGGTCGTCCCTGTTGACAATCAGTATCAACCATATGATGATCAACCATCTGACGATCGACCATCTGATGTTCATTCGGAGCTGGAAATTGCCATTGATGTGTTGACATTAAAGGCGGCGGTTGCCGTAACCTTCGCAAGCCTTGGTTGCTATCAGGTGGTCGCTGATTACCAGCTTGCCAACGGCATTCCTCAACGGAAACAGGCTGTGGGGCAATACTCAACAGCGGTCTGGGTCCTCGAGGCCGATAAAATCGTGGGCCTGGGTGGCGCGTAGTTGGTGGAAAAAGTGACTGCAGCAATGGTCTTGAACGTGTTTCGTGAAGAGGAAGTTGTTGTTGTTGTGAAGACTGCCAAAGCAAATTGCGAGGAGCAGGAGGAGGAGCAGGGCGACGAATCGGCCACGGTGCACGCGGAAACTCCATTCTGTAGCGGGGACCCGCATAGTTCCAGTTCGGTCTTCCTTGATTCATCGATAGGACGTCATCTTACTGGCTAATTGCTACGAACTGTCTAGAGACTAAGAACTAGTATGTGCACTACGCTTGCGCAAATATCCCGGATTTTGGCGGGTTGCACAGTTTCAAATTATACAAGCAACGCAAAATTAATTAATTTCCTACTAGCTATTGATGACTTTGTTTGAGTGTGTGGAAAATTTGAATAGACAGACGCACATGTAATTATTTATATGATAATGTGTAATAATAAATTTTGGAACGGTATCTATGAGAAAGTCTGTTCTAGCGCGCGTTAGTTAGTAAAACTACTTGGGAACTCGAGGCTGACTAGATGGCGCTTGGACTTCCTCGTTTGCGACCGCTCGACCACACAGCCACAGCATGGGCCAGCGAGCAGTGCGAATCTTTAGCCACACGTAACGGCGCTCTCAACCTTTACCAGCGCCTCGTCGAGAACGGCGAAATCTGGAGCCTCTCGTCGCTCTCCGTCGACCTACGAGAGCCTCGACTGCCCGAATACGAACGTGAAACGCCGACCGACGAGGAACAGGATCATTACCTCAACGAAATTCTACTAACTGAGAAACGTATCTGCCGCTGGGCGCTGTCAGACACGCCATTTGCCAAAGCGACTTTTCACCGGCAGTCTGTCTTGCGTCGAGTCGTTACGGCCATCATAAATCGCTACTCTGATACCGTGCGAGAGGAGCAGCGATCGAGAAAGTCGCCGGAAAGTAGTGAGAGAGATGTGGAGACGGACAGTGCGGCAGAGAGCAAGAAACGCGAGACGGACGTGCTGATTGAGTTGGGAGTCAAGACAGGACTGTCGCTGCTGTTTTCTCTTCTCAGACAGGCGTGGAGTGCGGAGAGAGGAACGAGGAATGTGGACATTTGTAACAGTGTGTTGAGGACTGCACATGATGTGTTGTCTGGTCTTCCTCCGGGTTTGTTGGCTGGGAAGACGAAGATTGGTTCGTTAGCTTGGCAGAGTTTGGATGAAGTTTGTGGATTTTTGAAGGAAGTGGCTGTGCCCGAGTCGCCGGCTGATGTGGATGGTCGTGAGCTGGCGCTTGAGCTGTTTCTTCTTATTGCTCTGCAGCGAGCGTCGCTTTCGCATTTGTTGAGATGGATTGAAGTAGCGATTCTTGCTAATTCGGATCTGAGGAAAATTGGCGTTGGAGCTAATGGAGGTGGCAATGACTGCAGAATGGTAGAGGTGTCTGGTTCAGTTATAAGGCAAATCATTACTGAAGTTGTCAAAGCTGTTGTAAGTCGGTCAGCAGTTGGCGTCTGTTTGATATTCAGTAGTTTTGCTGTGGTGTGTGTGTGTGTGTGTGTGTGTGTGTGTGTGTGTGTGTGTGTGTGACTTCAAAGCAAAAAGTGTCCACATGTGGTTATTAAGATAGAAGAGTGGCCAATGATGGTGAAATTTGAGAGGTCTTGCATTGACTTTCATAATTTCATCTATGAGCCATAAGAAACAGGACTTTGTAAAAACCGCGAAATTTGGCAATTAGTGTACTCTAAACATACATGGGTTAGCTGAGTCAGTGACTTTGTGGGCTATCTGAGTGGCTGACTATGTCTGTCACCCTTGCTGCTCAGGAATGTGTCATACCCTTGCTTTGGTCCAATCACAAACAGAATTTGCGATTGATCTACATGGCAACCACAGACAATGGATGAACTACCAATCAGATCTGCGAAATGTTCATGAAAGAGTTTTTTTATTAGAACAGTGTACTTTATTTTTTGTGATTGTCAGGGTCTTGTCAGAAATAACAACAGAACTTACCTGTCTGCAACTGCTGACTGAAATGAATCGCTCTTGTGGGTTACAAGATTTATATGAAAATCTAACATTGTATAACCATGGCGATATTTATGTCCAGTATATGTGATAACTGTTGTTACTGTACTTTGACGCTACAGATTGTTTATGGACTTTGCGGTCACGTAAAGCAACAGTTGCTTGTACAATTTCAGATAGAATTTACAAGTAGCACACTTAAAAGGAAAATAGCATCTAAATCCATAATTCTATGCAATAATCCAATCATGGTATTAGAAGGCTCATAGCTGTGGAAGTGACGGTGCAAATGCAGTTTCAATTACTAGTTGTATTTATTAAGAAAATCACCAAGTTACTCTCACAACAGCAATAGTTTAATTTCTTAATTAATCATATTTATGATTAGAAACTTGTGCAGCTACTTAGTGGCTTGAATACTGGTAACTGTTGTGTAGCAACTTGATGACCAGACAGACGATGTTAGCACTTTGTTGGCTCAAGTTGGTTGTGATCAGGACAAGGTAGCTTCTCACAAGGCTGCCATCGTACTACTATCTGAAGTAAGTTGTATTGAATGCACATGTTGCACCTCTCTTGATTATATGTTGCTGCTTTATTTGCCTTTCTTCTTGGTTGCTTGGACTATGTTTGTGCAATCACTGGTGTGTGTGTGTGTGTGTGTGTGTGTGTGTGTGTGTGTGTGTGTGTGTGTGTGTGTGTGTGTGTGTGTGTGTGTGTGTGTGTGTGTGTGTGTGTGTGTGTGTGTGTGTACATTCTTTGGATCTATTTGTTGTGAGTCTATTTACAATTAGAAATTTCAGAAACCCAACCTAATTTTTCAACTGTTTACTGAAATAATACAATAGATATGTGTCTCTGTAGATTACAAAGAGGGCAAATCACTATACCGAGGTATCAGCTGGAGAGACAACATTATGTCATAACTCAGTAACCGTGAGAAGTGAGCAAATGGAGACATATGTTTGGGGCAGTAACAGCAGTCATCAGCTAACACTAGGCAGTCAGGAAAAAGTACTTGTAGCAAAGCTTTCCACTGAACTCAGTGGCCATGTTCAGGTGAGCGATACTGAGCTACATATTATAAGTACTTGGACATTTGCGTGTGATGCTTGTCTATCTAATGATATTGAGGCCAATTTCATAAGACATGTGTAATTAATTTTTTCTGAAACTTTGGGTGTAGTTTTGTTGCAAACATGTAGGATGTTACTGCTCTTCAGTGCCTGTTTGAATTCCAGCAATGTGATGGAGAATTGAGAATATTGAACTTTGATGCACGCATGCACTAGGGTTACAGTAGTGTGTCAGCAGACGGACAGAAGGCCAATTGAATGTGCTCATTGTTATGGTGGTGTTAATTAGTGTGCCAGCACTGTACACCTGGGGTTGTGTCATGCGTGTGAAGTAGCTGTTTGTAGCTGTTCCGTGTTGCTGAGCAGTCGAGGGTTTAACACTTTAGTGGTTCTTCATTTGCCACACAATCTTGCTAATACACTGTGTTTCCCTACACAGCTCAGTTTGTGGCATTGATGCAGCACTCTGATACATCTCTAAGGCTGTGTTTCAATGTATCAATTAAGCTCATTCACTTCATAGATTTATGTAGCATGACATCATTTGATTGAACTTAAACTTCGCGGCTGCATGTTTAAAATCCTGTTGTTAGGGATTTTCCTATTTCAAAGTGGGTTGTGTGGGCTTGACTGATATGGATTTGCCAACCACATTTTAGCTTGCAGAGTTGTAAACAATGTTGTATACATCTTATTGTTATTAGGTTGAGGGAGGCCAATACTGTACGTTTGTTATATCATCAAAAGGAGAGATCAAGGGATGTGGGAAGGGTAGTTATGGCCGACTGGGAATGGGTGACTCCAACACACAACATCGTCTCAAATCTATTCCCCTGTTTCTGTCCAACAGTATTGTCATTAGAACTGTGTCTTCATCGAAGGGATCGGATGGTCATACTCTAGCTATCAGTGATTGTGGTCGTGTGTACAGTTGGGGTGATGGTGATTATGGCAAACTGGGACACGGCAATCGGACAACAACTAAAGTTCCAAAATTGATTGAAAGTTTAAGTGACAAGGTAAGGTACTGCATGTTTCTTCTGTTGCCTTAATGTGGTCATGTAGCGAATGTGTGTTTGTGTTAATCGTTTTGTAATTTGTTTATGTTGTGAACTTCATTACACAGAAAAAGTATGTGGTGGTAACTTGTTGAATGAGCTAGATGTTGTTATATTGTTGCATTTTTACACAAATCGGGTGTGCATGTATGTGTATCCTAAGCATGTCAACGATTAAAATCTGTGTTTTCTGCGATGTAACTTCATTGTTGCTTGTTGTGTGTTGAAGGTTGTTGTGTGTGTCTCTGCTGGTTTTCGTCACAGTGCTGCTGTCACTGAGTACAATGAACTGTACACGTGGGGTGAAGGAGACCACGGTCGCTTGGGCCATGGAAACACTGACAACAAACTGTCTCCAACACTTGTGCAGGGAATCAGTGGAGTTGGTTCAGTAGTTTGTGCCAGCTCACATACATTAGCACTTTCTCAGAATGGAATGACAGTGTGGTCGTTTGGTGGAGGAGATCACGGTATGTATTTGTGTGGTAGAAATCAAGTAGCCGTTTCAGTTGATTGAAGATGTGATGGATGTGTTATTATTGAAATTTTTATCGCTATACGTTTTGATACATGTCTGATGCGATGTCTGCTTGTCTGCCTGGCTGTGTGGTTGTTAGCATGTCTGCCCTAACTGGTCATCGTTTTTTCTTATTTTGCTTATGTTATCAGCCAATATTGCACTTTGCATCTCTTCGTCTTTCTTCCATCTATCTGCATGTCTCTGTCTCCCACGTAGTGGTGTGATACGTTTACGTCAGAGCTGTTGGTTTGATGTCATTGGATGCTAGTAAAATGTCTTCATTTTTGCATTTTGTTAGGAAAACTAGGTAATGGTAGCTCAGCGAATGTCTCATCTCCCAAGGTTTACTTGTTTTGGACATTTTTTACTTGTTCTAGCATGACTATCTCATTTAGACAATTGATCATCTCTCAAATATGAATATTGAAAAGATTGATGCTGGGAGTCAGTACAGTCTGGCTCTCACTCAGTTTGGACAGGTGAACTCTTTGTACATTAGTTATCAATCGTTGGTAATTCATAACATGGTTGATTCAAGATTTATGTGTGGGGGAGTGGTCATTGCCTCGGCATGGAGGCAACGACTCAGTCGCTTCCTACACTGCTGGAATCTCTTGCAGACAAGAATATTATTGATATCTCAGCAGGAGACGGTCACTGTCTTGCTTTAACACAGGGTAAGATGCGTAACATATTGATTATGATGTACTGGTACTCCTAGGATGTTGAGATTAGTCAGTATGGTACAGTAGCAATGATCATGCATCCAGCAAATCAGTATTTATTGGTTGTTGCCAGTGAATTATTATAACTCTATTTTACGATTGTCTGAAATCTTTCTGTAAACCATTTACTAAGGGAATTAATTGGCTTATTTTAGATTGTGAAGTATATGCATGGGGTGCAAACACAATGGGTCAATGCGGTTTGGGCGATTTGGCAAGTCCAGTGAAGACACCACAACGAGTTAAAGGACTTGAGGGTGTACCTGTACAGCAAGTGGCAGCTGGAACGTCTCACAGTATGGCATGGACGGTGCCACCTACCGGCAGGTATTGTGCATAAGCACTGTGTAAGTAACTGTATGTTGTTTGTAGGTTAAACGTATCAACGTTTAGTTTCAATATTTGTTCTCTGTCTGTTGAATGTGTACCGTATTACCCCGCATTTTGCTGCATGCTCGCATACAGCGAAGTTGACCAGGGTGCCGGTATACTCTGGGGTTTACCGGCATGCTGCAAAATGCGGGGTCAAACAACTGCTTCAAAGTACGTGCAGTTTTGTGGCAATGGTATATGATTTTCTTCCACGTGCTAGACTAACGTGGCCTTTAACAGGTATCTCTCCTGCCTCTTAAAAGTGCTATCCAGCTCTGCCATCACGGTTTACGTCGCGGATGTTAATATCTATTGTCTCGCCTTCACGAGTACCATCCGTCACGCTCGCTCTTGCCCCACCCTATACCGGCATGCCAGTTTAGCTACCTGCCTCATGTAAGTTTGGTAAATCTCACTTATACCGGCATGCGGCAAAATACGAGGTAATATGGTAGTTGCCTACTTTCTGTCTTTCTCCTTGCATACCCACTTGGCTATTTGCTGTCTGTTTGTCTGTTTGTCTCTGTCCATTTGTGTATTTATTTTTGCATGTCTGTCTGATAGTTTCTGCATCTTTTGGTCTAATCACATACTCTGTTGCTAGTGCTAAGGCAGTGTGTTTTATCAGGCGAACTCTGACATGGCATAGGCCGTACTGCATTGAAGTGAACTCTCATACATTTGAGAAACTGAGACAGTTTCTTGAGCAGTATGCTGTGACGTTGTCTTCTCATGATAAACCGGTGCCACCATTCTCCACTCAAAGGCACTGTCCAAGTACTTATTGATTGTTTTGCTGATAATAATGGATTTGGTTGCTTAGTGAACAGGAGAGTTTTGTATTGACATGCCTCTCTTTGCTGCAAACACATGTAAATCTAGCTGAGTCGTGGCGACGAATGTCAGGAATCTCACTAGATGTTGAGATGAGGAGACTTCGCCAATTAATCTTCCGACTCATTGATCTCGGACTACCGACTACGATACAACAAGTAAGCCATCGTAATGTACAAGTGGTATGCTATGTGTTTTATCAGTATAGTTTTACTCCATGATAATGTTCTTTATGTATGTATGTGTATATTTGTATTGCATTTCACGAGATACGGGCCAGTAGGCAGTCAATACACAGAGAAAGATACATAAAGAGTTATTGTTCAAGTACACTTCTTCAAATTCTCATACAGTAACTTGTTGTGCATACAGGCCGTTGTATGGCTCCTACTACTATAGCAAGGGATTTGCAGAGTTGTATAATCATGTCACAATACAGACCGACTCATTTGCTCTATGAAGGCACCGATGACAGAACATCAGTTTCTTGCTCCTTAATGTCTTGCTTGCTTTCACAAATCATGTTTTACATCTTTCACTGCTTAATCTGTCATGAAGTATGTGGCTTTGTTTTAGGTTATTTGCAAAGTTGTCTCTGCGGGTGCATCGCTGCTTCTGCCACCATTGCAAGAGCGACTGGAGTTGTTGCATGGGCTTTTACCTCATGGTGACAGGGGATGGAATGATTTGTCTGCAGGACAGGTATAGTGTCAGTGATCTAATTGCCTATTACTGTGGAGAGACAGCTTACCAGTTCTATGTATATATGCTTTTGGACCTGTTTTTGGTGCAGTCTTTATACCTCTGTCTGTCTGTCTGTCTGTCTGTCTGTCTGTCTGTCTGCCTGCCTGCCTGTCTTTCTGTCTTTTTCATATATTTGTCTGTCTGTCTGTCTGTCTGTCTGTTTTTGTTTTCTTTTGTCCATGCATGTATTATTATTATTTTTACGTAGCGTTTGCAACTGAGAGTATATCTGGAGAGTTTACATGACAGTCGTCATGTTGCAATGCTACTTGGTCCACTGTACAAGGCCAATGATCGATCAAGTGAAGAAACATCAGCTCAATTGGTGGCCAATCTGATGAAGACTGTGCTTGGGAATTTGTGTTCAGATACTGTAAGCTGTAGAACAAACAGATTGTTGACATACTGTATGTGTTGAGTATCATCTTACTATTTGAGTACTGCCATATTGCTTGTTATAAGTTTGTGATTGGTGTGTAGGAGAGAGCAATTCAGAAAGTTGTGGAAGAAACTTCAAACAATGATGTTCAGGAAACAGTTGATGTTACAGTGGAGTCACCATCTCTGCTTTTACCTCTTCTTGCTTTGCTTCATCGTCATCTTGTGTCTGTTTGCATGGTAAAGTCATCAGTGACTCAAAGCAAGGTGTCTGATGAAACGAGATTTATGATAGTCTACAGAGTGATTTAAGTATATCTATTTGTTGCTGTTTATTCAGTTTTTTCTGTCTTTATTTGTCCTTTTTTGTCTTGCTCTCTTCTGTTTTCCATGTCTCTTTCACACACTCACACACACACACACACACACACACACACACACACACACACACACACACACAACTTTTTTATTCTCTGACTGATGTCTGTTTGTCTTTTTTTGTTTATCTGGTTTATGTGTCTGGCAATGTGTTTGTTGAAATGTGTGTTTGGACAGATATGATAGATTTCACTTTGTATTTGAGTGTGTGTACTATAGGCTTCATCAGCCTTCATGCTCTACAGGAATCACTTTGCACTCTATTTATCATGCTGCTGTGACTTGCTCGAAATGTCAGTCAAGCCTCTTCAGGTGTTGCCTTCATGTTCCAGGAAATTAGATGGTGAGTTGAATGCATTACCCACTTGGGACGCTTTTGATTGGGCTTTTAAGAGGCTCCATGTGCACACTCCTCTTTCAACTTCTGCAGCTCTGCCGTTATGGTCGGAAGAGCCAACTCTACCAACTCTGCTGCTGGTTGAAAGAGCACCTCCTCTTTCAACCTTTTCCAGCTCTGTGCTAGAAGAAGTTGGAAGAGGGGTGTGCTCTTCCAGACTCTTCCAGAAGAGGCTGAAAGAGCCCAATCGAATGAATTCTTGATTACAACACTTGCTGCTATGAAGCATGTTTTCGAATTGAAATGAAATTCAAAATCATTGATTCGACTTATGCAATGTACATAGAAAACAGACATTCCTGTGTGCACTTCAGTGTACTGTTCTAACAATCAATCTACACATTTGTTATCACAGATGATTAGTAGATATCAAATTCCTTCCACTGACCATGTTGAGTGGCAACATAACATGGGTAATAAAGTCTTTAGCTCAGGTTGATAGGGGTGGTGTTTATTTTAATCATGTTTGTCGGCACAATAATTTGATGGGTTAATGTGTGTTTGTGTGTGTGTGTGTGTAGATATGTTGTACAACTCTGTCACTGGTTCACTTCTTTCCCAGTTTGTTCATGGTCTTCTGATATTTCCTACTCATTTGGTTCAAGAGTTATTTCCTGTTTGCTTGCGACTTCTTGCTCATTTGGATAAAGTCTGCAGATGCCTTCCAGTAGATCAACTCTCTTACCTTGAGAGTGCAGAGCTAGACAAGCCTCTTTCAATTAATTGCCTAGAGATGACTAATTTATCAGGGAATCAGAAGACTCCACCATGGGAATGGTTGGTTGACATTGAACGAACTTGTGCTCTTGCTGTTGGTTGCTGCTTGAAGAAAACCATTGAGGGTGAAACTGTAGAAGTGACAGAGGAAGAACGAATGTGTTCAGAATGGACAACATCACAGCTGCTCAGCAATGGCCTGGAAGATATGTCACAAGAACTCAAAACTGACTGTAAGTGTAAATTTTGAGTGGCTTTGTGGATGGTTTGTCTGATGAGTTGAACACATTCACCATCTATATATAAGACGCACAAGAATTTGACCTACAGACTATTGTCATAAATCCCTAGATTATGTAGAGTCAGTTGCCACTTTGTCATAATGTTCTTTGTATAGCTGCTTTACTGAGTGGTGGTGTCACTGTGGATATTCCTTTGTCAGAGTTGTCTCCTGAAAATCAAGTGCTTGTTGCATTAGCCCTCGGTAGGGACAATGATCACGCCAACCACATCTGGGAGAATATGATAGCTTATGCTATTCATCATGGTATGTGGTCTTGTAATTTGTGATGTATTTTGCAGTAGTTTTTATGTCTAGATTGGGAGACAGCAACAGAGCAGGAAGACCTTCAGTTGAACTCTGTGTCTCGTCATGTTTTGGCAGCACTGATTAAACATTGTAACTTGATGAGTGTGATCATGCAGGCAAGGTAGGTATGTGGGAGAGAGAATCAGTAGTGTTAATACACATTAGAACCAGCTATTGAACATTTAGTGATGGGGAGAGGTTCCTTTTTGTTCTAGAAATAATCAATCCTGTTTTCGTGTCAAATTTCCCTTGCCAATTCCGGTCTTGCAGAGAACACCAATAGACTTGGCAATTATAGGATAGAATACCACAGATGAGAAAGTCTTTTGGCACACATGCTGTATCTGTAACTTTCTATTTTACTGATGTCGTGGACATTGCTGCTTAGAAATTAACTGTCCGAGTTACCATCATTCCATGTGTAGCTACCTGTCATTATCACAATAGTTAGCACAGGAGGAAGCACATTTGGGTATTTTACAGACACTAAGGAAGCACGTTGACACTACTACAGATATTTGATGCATTGATGCAGCAGTTGTTTGTTGTCTAACAGTTTGCTTATATTTGTTCTAGGGGTAGTGGACTCAAACATGGTGCTGTTGTGGACGTTTATCGACACGCATTCAAAACTCGTCGTCAGCTTGTTCACCTTCGCGACAGTTATGAACAGGCCGGATCAGAGACAACAGCATACCAGACAGCTTGCATCCACATTCGATCACGCTGTATGTTCTTGCTGTTGCATGTTAACTCAGCAGTGCAAAGTGAAGAGGCTTTTATCCCTCTGTCACTTTCTACTAAGAAACAAAGCAGTACAACTCATGAGGACATGCAGTCTAGTACTGAGACTCCACTTGCTTTTGATGATCAAGAGCAAGCAAGAAAATCAGGTAGTCCAATTGAATCTTTAAAGAAGATCAGCATGCCAGTAAGGATGTTATCAGTAACTGACAATGGAAGATTTAAGGATGATGGTGGAGTGTTTCCATCTGGTACTGTTAAGGCTGTTAGCTGTGAGTCACGAGAGTCAAAGGAAGGTGAGAATGCACACTTGCTGCTTTATGTTGTACAGATTTTGGAGAATTATAGTAGATTTGCATTTGCAATGGGTGAATCCAAACTTGTGAAACAGGGAGATAAATGGTGATGCTGTAGTTGACATGCATTTAATGAGTATCAGTTTTCAATACCACTATTAACAAGATGTATAGATCTTGGACAAGTAGACTTGAGTCTAGAGACAAGCAATGTTGTCTTGGATCTAATTACACGAGTTACAGCACAGGGGCTTTAGTGATCTCAGACAGCAAATTGTCTTGTTTGTCACATGGCATTTTCACTATTGTGCAGAGGCAGTGGTAGATTGCTGACATTGCTAGACTTCTGTCAGTCGTATTTAATCGTTGCCACTAACAATAAATATATTATAATGGTTGTGGTATTCTACTCTCTGCTTGAAGCTTGTGTATTTTTTAGTATTCCTAACTATTAGCTCAGTGAATGTGGTGAGAACAGACAAACCTGTAATGTACAGAATGCACAAAGTATGTGGTTGTACATTGTGTAGTATCATAGGCTTAACTGTAATACATATAGCATTTGTCATTCCTATGACTGTTGCCAGTGTTGGTCTATTAATTGCTGTAGGGAGTGACATGATGTCTTTGGCATCGGTGAAAGAAGCTTTGAGACGCTTACGTTGGAGACGAGAACGAATGGAACGGTCAGCATCCATTCACTCAAAGCGTCAGAGTAAAAAGAATTTAGGCCACTCAAAATATGCAAGAAAGTTGCCATATGGTCACAAGACAGTGTTACAACACGTGTCTTCCCTGGTCGTAGATTTTGTTAAGAGCGATGGAGGTGTCTGTGTACTGGATATTTCGGATGGCGAAAGAAAGACACCAGAACCATTGCATGCATCTCGTTGTCGGAAAACAGAACCTGTGATTGTGCTTAATGCCATGCAACAACAACAATGCAGAGCTGAGGTGAGTGTACACAGTACACTTTTGTTCAGTACTTTAGCATCAATTAACAAAATAGATTAATTGACTTTGAGAAAATGTTGGCATTAGAAACATTGGAGGTGTACTGTTGACAGTAGTTACAGAGTGTGTTTTTCAATTGTGAAACTTTGTCTGTTGACTTGTTTTTGCATTATATTTCAATTGGCGTAATCAAACCTGTTGTGCTAAATTAGCTCATTCAGAGAATGCTTGTCAGTTTATCAGAATTTGAATACTGCTACTACTTCTGTAGTCCACCTGATAATTATCAACATGTAAATCACATACATACTGTTGAAAACGTTTAAGTGGTACATTGTATTAGTTGATCATAACTAAACGTCTTAGCAGTCTATCACTGTATTACACATGTGCCTAGATTATTATTGGTGGGAGTCATCTAACAGTTTAGTAACTGCATGAGATTAGTATGTTAGGGAAATATCAAAAACAAATCTTCGTGTCACAATCTCTTTGCAAACAGATTTAATCACAATAGTTTGCGGAACGACTTTGTGGAGGTACAACGTGCAAGTAGAACAATCATTCTTTCTGGGCTTACCTTGTTCACACTACACCAACTGTTTATTATATTTGCAGCATACTGTAGGATTCCTGTATTGTAGGTTCGTTTTGAAGCTCTGGAGCAGTTTGGATGCCTGATTAACTTTGAACGTTTGATGAACCAAACGTATATTTCTCGGTCACTCATAACATCTGTACATCTACAACTACTTGCTAGTTGCTTAGGTCTCAGTTGTCTTGATGGTCATGACAATGAGTCGGACACTGAACCAAAGACAGTCTTTAACTACCAGGTTATTTGGATGTGTTAGGTTTTGCCTATTCTGCTCTGTTATTGTTGGATGATGTTGTAGGATCATGTTCATGCTGCAAAGAGTGGCATGCAGCAGAGAATACAGTCGGCTGCTCAGATTATCTACACTCATTTGATTGATATATTAGGACAGTACACCCTACAGGAGACGCCTTCAGGTGGTGAATGCAAGCTTGTGTTTGTACACTGCTCTGATTGGTTTCTTTATTTTGCTTGATGATTTTTTTCCAATGTTTATGTTTTGATTCATGTGTCGATGAAGCTCTGATTTCTGTTGCAGTTCAGTCCAGCCTGGCACTGTGTGGTGTTGCAGGACTTAGTACAAAACATCATTTACCTGATCTTAATCATTTGTCTTCTTCTGGTGTTTTAACTCACTTGGGTTCCCTTATCTCACGTGTGGATATCAAGACTCCACGCTTGTTACGGCAAGCTGCAAAACGATTGCTCAAAGCACTGTCTCTCACTGGAAGGTAATTAGGTGGTTAAATGGTGGTCTTAATTTCTATGTGTGTTTGACTGGTATTTGTGCAGTTGTCTTTCTGATCGTTTGTCTGAATCAACTGCTCAAACACTTTTGAACTTGCATTTTGACCATGTCACGGCTTTGCACAATGCTGTCATGATAAGAAGTCAAAACAAGAGCCTCACTAGTCATTTGGCTTTAGAAAAGTTACAGGAGGCTCTTAGCAATGCCTTGATGACTCTCAAGAGAATCTCAACAGCAGAAAAGTTTAATCTTCTACTTTGTGACATCAAATGGGTAACGTTGTTGTTGGACGTTGCTCGCAGTCCTTGCAATTTTGCAGTTTTAAGTGTTTGTGGGCTGAAGCCACGACTGCTAGCCTTGCTTCTTCTTGATGCAATTCTACGATGTGGAGACATTGAGCAGAAGGGAATGGTAGTTGAGCAATTGTTTGAGCTCTTAGCTGGTACTACAAGTAAACAGTTGGACAGTGGCAATTCTTGTCTCGAGGTACCAGCAATGGATGTGGATTTGTTAGATGAAGATGATGGAATGGTTCCCTTACACATGAAATTTGAGCAATCTCGAAGTGTGCGTTGCAAAGTGATGGGAAATGTGATTACTCATCAGAGCAGTAATGATGGATATGCTGTAGGCTCGATGGCCTTGTACAGTGGACTTTTCCGATGGAAGGTATGATGGTCTTGTGTGAAATATGATATCATGATAAGTAGTCACTTCATTGGCTACGTAGCAACTCGTCTAGTACATTAAATTGTTCACAACTAAGATTAACTATTTGTAGCAATGTACAAACACCCATTTAGCTATATAAATACAATATGGTTAGCTTGTGTTGCTATGTAGGTTTCAATTGAAAATGAAATGCTGGGTGATGAGTCAACATGTGTGGGAGTGAGCAAGTATCCTTTGCAAGACTTTGATTACTCAATGACGACTGACATGTGGCTGTATCGAGCTAATGATGGGTATGTATATCATGCAGGAAAGGAAAAGATTTATTTACAGCCATACAGCCAAGGAGATATGATCACGGTTGAGGTGAACATGGTATCCAAGTCAATATCATTTGCTAAGAATGATAGCAAGCTTCAACTTGCTGGCTACTTTGATGTCGACATTTTGTATCCTGTTGTGGTGTTTCAGGGTGGGCAAAATGAAAAGAGAGTGTCTGTTGGTGCTTGTTTTACCTGCCAAAATGCTCCTCCAGTCTTGTCTGTTGGAGACCCTTTGTGTGCACCTTCTGCTGCAGTGTTGGCTCAGTCAACTGTTGACCTCTTACGGAGCCTCCATGGTACACATGGATGGATGGCATTTGTAAATGATGTGATTTTGAATGCTTTGAAAAGTGCCGGAGAGTTACTAGGCAATGAAACTAGAAGATGGATGGAGTCAGTGATGATGGATGTAGGTATTAATAGTGAAGAAACAAGACAGGGCCAAGGAGATAGTTCTAGAATGCAACATCTGATTAAGGATGATGTTGTGGATCATTTGTGTGTACATGTATGGCCTGTATTAGCTGTGATTGGTGGAGTCGACGATGGGCTACGGGTTGGAGCTCGTTGTGTTTTAGTAAATGAAGACAAAATGGGAACCATATTGGGCTCAGTGAAGAGAAAGAGTCGACATGTTCATGTGCAGCTGGATGATGCAGACTCACCAACTGTGTAAGTCAGCAGAGTAATAGAATAACAGCTGTTTCTTGAGCTGTGTGTTGAATATTGACAGACGGTTGGGCACATGGCAATGACTTGAAGTACCGCATTTCTTTGATTAAACTCCACGGCATTTATTTTTAACTAGGGCTCCAACTGCTGCACTTAAATAAGAGCGGCGTTTGTTTGACCCAGCGTTTGTTTGACGGCAGTGTTTATTTGTTAACAGCTCTGTCTGTGAGGAGTGTCACTCTGTAGGTTTGACGTCTTTTCAAGCAAACCACACCGTACTGGTACGCATTTCACACTTTGAGACTTCATGTGGTGAAACAGTATCTGAGTAGTCTAACGAAACGTTTGCCTTATGTATGCCTCAGAGAAATACGATTTTTTCATCAAAATTCTAGCAGTACAAGTAGATGAAATGCTGAGTTTATTTGAGGGCGGCGTTTTTATTTTATCTTAGCTGTGGCATTTAAACGAGGGCGGCATTTATTCAGGGGCGGCTTTTAATCAAAGAAATAGGGTTGCTGCTTGAATTTTGAAGGAACACAAATTTGGTTGTCTCTACATTGCTCAGCTGCTTCAACAATAAAACTAATCAACATGTTTTGTGTTGCTTGAGAAATTGTCAAAGTTTTTTATTTGTGTGGTTTAGTAGCACAATCACTTTTACAGCATTGGCCTCACACATGGGTTACTGTACTATAGTGCATAAACCTGAATGTACAAACATCTTGTAGTTCTTATAGAAAGAAGAGACATGATATGACTAGATGCATGAGTTTAACAAGTAACTAGAATTTGTTTTCTTGTTTTCTTGATTAATGGTCCTTCTACCTACTTGTGTCAAGTTTGATATTGTTTTTTAGCTCTGTAGTCTGTAAGTATGACTGTATCACATTTGTTGTTTACTGGATCATGATAATTAAATACATTTATGTTATCCTCGGCCTGTGTGTTTAGTAATCAGTAATTTATTTCTTTATGCTTTATTTTAGGGATGTTTTAGTGCAAAGTGTTAGGCCAGTGCTTCCAAGTCCTTTTGCCATATCCGATCTACCTGAAGTGTCACAAGAAGCTCTTTCCAGTGTTGTGGTACTCAGCGGCCTCTTGACTGCAGGGAAATTACCATTTAGCATGGCATCAGATTCGTCTTCGAAACGATTAGGTGATGACACATCTATTCAACCTCACGATGTTGCCAGCAAGCATGAACTTTTTCAAATGAAAGTTCGTAATCTTCAGATTGGAGCACTGAAGACATTACGTGTATTACTAAGCAGCTCAAAGTATGCGGATCCTTTGGTTTTTCACTCATTCACTCGTAATGATGCAGGACACACCACACTGTCTCCTTTTGTCATGAAAACATTGCATCTCATTGTTGGTAGAGCTATTTGCCCATCACCCATTGCAAGGATTTTGTCAATAAGTGAACTGGAACGTGCATATAGTATTCTTATGAAATGCAGCTTAGCTAGTGGATTGGATGGTTCATTGGAAGACGGTCCTTTAGAAGACAGTTTAGATGCACTTCCATCAGACAGAAATGCATCTGAACGGCACCAAGCAAGTGGCAATAGAGACACATCACCAGGTTATGTTCATCGAACATCTTCAAGGCGCTTTCGAAGTGCAGATGCAAGACTTCAGCTTTTAAGAGCACGACGTCATGAAGCTATTGAACGTGAAGAAAGCCTAGTTAGAGTAGCATCAAGGGAAAGTTCAGAACAGGAAGAAAATAGATTTTTGAGGATGTTTGCACAACATGGGGAGCAGCCACAGACACAGTCACAGTTACCGCCTTCTTTGCCAGAAAGTGCTTGTGCTTCTTCGAGTCAACAGCTAACTCCTCTTCAAACTCAATTACATGAAATGGGTTTCTCACTGGCTCACATCGCTCGAGCTATGTCATCAGTTGCTGGTCGATTTAGCAGTTCATCTGCTCAGCTATCTCCCAATGTTAGAGTTATAAATCGCCTTGTAACGTGGATGATTGATCATCCACTAACTGATGCTGACTTAGTAGAAGCTGATGGAAGAGAGCAAGAGAGACCAGAAAGCTCAGTCTCGTTAGCTTCTATTTCACGTAGATCTCGAATATTACAGAGGAGGCTGGAAATTGTTCCTGGTCGCAGTTCATCATTATTGCAACGTCTAGCAGCCATTCAGCAACGGCATGAAGAAGCTGGAAGTAGCAGAATCCACGAAGATGAAAGTCCGACTAATGAAAGCAACACCACTGACCAATGTATTGAAGTTTTGGACATAGACAGTGAAGAAGAGGTAGGCTGTAGTTACCACATAATTCTAGAACGTGATTTATGAGTGTTCTGTTATCAATGCAGCAGTCAAATGTGGATTGTGAAAGAGCATATGGGTATGCAGTTAATGTACATTGCACGATGGTAGTGATATAATTGTTTTTTATTCTAACGTGCAGATCTTCACAGTCTACTGCACATGCTGAAGACTTATTGAAAGAAATTGACCCAATGCCAGGTTGGTGCAAGATGAATTAATTAATGACCTGACCATGTAGTAAGAAAAATTGTGTTTATGTAGTAAATGGTGATGAAGATGTCAGCAGTGGAGAGGACTTTGGCAGGGATATTCTTAGCAAATTAGGCATGGACAGTGTATCTGGGTTTGAAGTAGTGTTGTTTAATGAAAATGATCCATTGGGAGCAAACGTATTGAAAACCAACGTACTACAAGGGAGAGGTGGTAACACAGTAAATAGGAGTGATAGCAAGTCAGCAAAACAGCATCGCAGTCTTGCTCAACAAGCTGCTTCTCTTCAAGATAGCAGTGAGCGAAACGTGGCTGTTGAGAGAATTGTAGAGTCTTTTTGCATTCTGGTTTCTCGGAGTATTCTTTCTCACTTCTTGTCATTGATCGCATCCCTGGAAGATGACTCACAAGTTGTGTCCTCTCTCAAACGGATTGGCTTGGTCTCATTTAGCAATCTCATGAAAGTTGCACGGCTGATATCTACAAGAAGAATGGCAATGTCTCCTGAAAACAACATGTCTCTTCTTGAATTTAGAAAGCTTTTAGGTAAGATCTAGCCGTTTGACTTTGCTAGGAGGGAAATGTACATGCATTACTATCTTTCCTTTGTTGTTTTTTCCTGTAGAAGCTCTAAGCGCTACTGCTGCTTCTGGTGACAGTAGTCTCTACAGAATGTGCTCTAGAGAACTTGTCAATTTGGCTGTAAACGGTGTATCAGAAGAGAACAGGCATGATTTGTCTCTAGTGAAATCAGACTTAGCAGCTCTAACTTCACGCAGTATACCTGTAATGGAAGTGTTGGTGTCCGTTTTGATCAAACATACGAGAGAGCCTATCAAGAGTTTTGCTACTATTAGACATGAAGAGCCATCACTGGCACATCACTATGTCAATCTGTCAGCTGACACACTTGCTAGGCTAAAAGCTGGTTCCTCTGTTGATAACAAGTTTAGTTCCATGCAACAACCTCAGGAAGGGCGTCTTGCATTGATTGATGGTTTGGCTGCGTGTTGTTTCTCATCGAAGCTAGATGGAGCAAAGAGGCAGTGGGCTGCTATTGAGTTGACTCGTGTCCTCTCAGATCGAAGTCAGAAAACACTTTCATCAAAAGATATTCAAGATGCATATCACAGTTAGTACTTACAAGCTCTTAACCTGATTGGATGGTAACAGTTGGCATTTAGGTGATGTGGTGGAATGTCCAATGAGTAAACTGAAAGGACATAAGGAGCAGGTAGAGAAGGAAGCTGGAAATTGTCTTCATTTGAAGAAATAATATGTTTACTGTACAGATTGTGAACTGTTGTTATTCAAATAACCGGTTGGCAGCCAAGTGAGTGCATGATAATGAGCATGCCAGAGAGGCATTTTTATGTAGGCCTAGTCAAACGTAGGTAGGCTTGATATGCTTGTAGAGTCAGTTTTCATAGTCTAATTATTCAACTGATATGATGAAATCAGGTTTTGTAGCTCTTGCAGTGAGCATCCTAATGAAACTCTGGAGTCTGTTAGTGAATGTTCTGGATATAATTTTCATATGTGTAATTCACCATGGAAGAAAGCATTGTTTGATTTTAGTGAAAGCCTTTGTATTGGTTGTACAAGTACATGCCAGTAATTTGCTTGGAATTGGTTGCAGTGCTGATGACGGTCACATTCTTGTCTGGGACTTGTCAAAACTCGAGGATCAAGAACCTGTAGCAGTCCAGTGGCTGAGTTGTCCAAGTGATCAACGATTTGTATTTGAAACAGAAGAAGACGAAGAGCAGTATGCATCGTCAGTAATTATAGAGTGGAGCGTGAGTTTACAAATACTTTTCAGTAAGCTGTATAAAACAGATATTGCTTCTTTTTTTATAGAAAACTGGGTTGTGTCTTGCAGCAGCTCAGGAGAATGTTATCAATTTGTGGCGTGCATCTGCTTGTGTGTTCCATTCTTGGTATAGTGTTTGTAATCTTACATCATTATTGTTGCTTTGCTATTTATTAGTGTCAAGGCCTTTGTTGGACATTCAGCCTCATCTTGTGTGTTGCATGGCATGGGAATACCATCGAGATGTTCTTATTGTTGGTCGCTTTGATGGCTCATTAGGGTCTCTTTTTGTTGCTGCTACTTCACATGGAATTACAGTCAACAGAGTCGAACATGATTGTCCTCGAAGAGAAAGCAGTAAGTCATGGTTGCCACAACTAGGACTGTAAGGTCACGTTTTGTTGTTTAGTTCCTGTTAGTTGTCTGTCATGTTCTCCTCAGCGACTGATGCTTGCAGTTGGTTATGAGGATGGCATTGTTTGTATCTTGCTTTCTGATACAGACAAAGCTGACTCAACAAGTCTGAGTCAGTATGCCATCAGATGTCAATTTCAAGTTGATCAGGTACCAAAGAGAGAGTTGTAGATGTTTGTGAAATCATGTCAGCATTCTGTATCAATACATTGACTAGTTGAATAACTTAGATAATAATTTGTATTGTGGTACGTGCTACACTTGATTGGAAAGTTTAGTTTATCAAGAAAACGAGGAAAAGTAGAGAAGAAGTTTTTAGACAACATTATCTTGTGTTTAGTCAGCAATAGTAGAAAGGGAGGGAGAAACTGGATGTCTTTCTAAACATAGTAAATGAAGACTAAAATTTCTCAAAATCAACGAAATGAAATGTGTGTACGTCCTGTAGTATATCCTATTTTGTTTTGGTCAATAATCATCTAACAACCTAGAAACCGTTGCTAGCCTCGGAGGCCCATGCGCCAATTTTCTTCTTCTTCTTCTTCTTCTTCTTCTTCTTCTTCTTCTTCTTCTTCTTCTTCTTCTTCTTCTTCTTCTTCTTCTCCTCCTCCTCCTCCTCCTCCTCCTCCTCCTCCTCCTCCTCCTCCTCCTCCTCCTCCTCCTCCTCCTCCTCCTCCTCCTCCTCCTCCACAGATATCTCTTTTTGTACATTACGTATGGCTGTGAAAATTGAGAAAACGCTTTAGAATTACCCAAACTCTATTCATTTGGTGGCTAGAGAAACCGAAATCAATGTTAATCAAAAATTGTGTTTCTTTCAAGCAGATTTGATCCAACGACCGTCATCAATGTTATTGCACAGTTCGGGCCAATCACAAAGCAGTATTTGCGATTGCTTGTCCATGGCAACCAGAGACAATGGATGAAGAGCCGATCAGCTACGCCAAACGCTTTTATGAAAGAGTTTATCACCAAAACTGTGTAATTTGATTATGTTTGCCATTGTCTGGCCTAGTCTGAAATTGTTTGCGATCTACGTCGCACACAGGAGCAAAATTGACAAATTACGTACACATAGCAATTTATACGGGAACCCAATATTTGCAGCGCATATCCTGTATCTGATAATCTTTGGCTTTGACTGCTAAGCCAAGTTCTATTCCAACTGCCGTTGCATATTCAATTATACACGCACGGAAGAAAGAACACTGCAAAGGCACTAAAATTAGGATCTATATATTCGTGCAACGTACACTAGGATACCAGTGGTGTGTACCATACGTACACCCCATAGACCTATAAACCACTTGAGTAAACTACCTCTGAATCATGTCTAACGAAAGCTGTTACATATAAGCAGGTTTAATTAACGCTAATGAAACATGCTAAATCTTAGACAAGCTTATAAAAGGCTTACAGGCCCTATAATGAAGACATGTACACCCTAGCTATGTTGCACTTTTGTGCTTCTAAAAACTTACCAAACTAGAATTTAAAAAACTTTTTCTTTAAAAAATAAATAGATGTAGGGATTGTATAAAAAGTACAGAAACAAGATCTATAGATAATATGAACCAAAGCCAGACATCATTAGTGAATCCTTCCAACCCCACATTCCCTACATTTTACATTTTGGGGTTGGAAGGATTCACTAATGATGTCTGGCTTTGGTTCATATTATCTATAGATCTTTTTTCTGTACTTTTTATACAATCCCTACATCTATTTCTTTTTCCAAAAAAAGTTTCTAAAATTCTAGTATATTTACATATTTCCTCTTGTTGGTATCTGTTTTACATGATCATTACTGTGATTTATGTTGTTTGCTGCCACGTCACATCAGAATCTTAGATCACAGACTATTTGTGCCATTATGCACGCTTACATTTGATGTCAATTAAGTCTTTTCTATGAAACTACGTATGCCTTATTACTGAGTCTGTGTGTATCTGTGTAGCAAAGTAACGTAAACGCAGAATTATGTGTTGCTGTGTGCTCGATGTATTCTGTCTACAAGCTTTGCTGAGCAGAATTGTATAGCCGTGTGCTATTGTCATTCTTTCTTTGTCAGGCTGCAATCACTGATATCAGTTGGGATGCAAGTGGCAGTGCTTTTTTGACTACCTGTAGGACAAGTCAGATAAAGGTAAGTATATATAAGTAGATATTAATTTGTGTCGTTGATGTTGTATGGATGCTTTGTGTAGGTGTGGAGTGTGTCTACTGATGGACAAACAGTTTATGATATTGGCACAAATTGTGACTTGCTAGCAACTGCTTCAGCTGGACGTTGGTGTCCTGTTCCTGGTGTTGGTCAACAACCTCAAATGCTACTTGCAAGGTTTGTTGGTGTAACAAATTTTCTGATTGTTGGTCGTACGGTGGTGTTTTTGGTCAGTGGTCATTTTGATGGCTCGGTTTACTTGTGGACAACGCCGGAGAGAGGTTGTTCAGAGAATCTGCAGTTCATGTGTGTGCAACACTTGACAGGACATGAAGCTGCAGTAGTTGACATTGAATTCAGCACGAGAGGACTAGTTTTGTGTTCTTGCTGCACAGACGGAGTTGTCTGTGTTTGGTCTATTCAGGTGTGTGTGTGTGTGTGTGTGTGTGTGTGTGTGTGTGTGTGTGTGTGTGTGTGTTTTGGTGTGTTTGTTTTGGTGTGTGTGTGTGTGTGTGTGTGTGTGTGTGTGTGTGTGTGTGTGTTTTGGTGTGTTTGTTTTGGTGTGTGTGTGTGTGTGTGTGTGTGTGTGTGTGTGTGTGTTTTGGTGTGTGTGTGTGTGTGTGTGTGTGTGTGTGTGTGTGTGTGTGTTTTGGTGTGTTTTGGTGTGTGTGTGTGTGTGTGTGTGTGTGTGTGCGTGTTTTGGTGTGTGTGTGTGTGTGTGTGTGTGTGTGTGTGTGTGTGTGTGTGTGTGAAGTACATTTTATTGACAGGAAGCTAATCTGATGTTTCGAGTGAAAGAGAGTCATCCAATTGCTGGACTTTGCTGGAGTGGTAGTCACGGCATTTTTGTTTGGTGTCAGAAATCAACAGTAAGCCGAAGTGACAACATTTTATTTTGATCTCGATGTGACTTTTGTTTCACAGGAAATTGGTTTACTCAAATTACAGTTTAATCATCTGTTGTCGCATCGAGTCAATACGACTTGTCGTCATCGACTTGCTCAATGTGGAATAGTGCGGCTATCGGATGCTCCTTGTCTGCAGGCGTTTATAGAAAAACTGCCACAGATTCTACTGGAACAACATACGTATGAAAAGGTACTGACTGTGTTGAGCACACGTTATTGACTCAGAGCGTGTTCACACCGACATCTGGACTAACTATGATTAGACTAACTATGATGAGACTAAACTATGATGAGGCTAACTATGATTAGGCCAACATTAACGCAAGCGCGTTCACACCGCTAACTATGATTTGTAAATCACGTGAGCACGTGAGTCTAATTAGCCTCAACAGTTTTCATCCGCCATATCCAGCAAGAATTTGCGTGAATTGTCTTGACAAATCCATTGCTTTAGGTGGGAAACATTTAGTTTGCTTTTTCCAGCAACTTCTTCAAGGACGACAGGAAGTTGTCACATGCACAGGCACGTACGTAGTGGACATTTGTCTGCGCATTCGTATACGTCGCCATGTTGCTGCGTTTGTATGTTTAAACATACAACACCACATCAGAAACATCGGCGACATGCTCTTCTTGTATACTGCCTCACGTGCCAAAGTCACGTGCAACCACTAACGCCACTAATGTGGTTGTAATACTGCTCTCTACGGAGTTAGAATGTTGTTGCACTAATCATGATTAGGACTGGTGTGAACGAGTGGTGTTAGTGCACTAACGCCAAACTAATCATGATTAGCCCGGTGTGAACACGCTCTCATATAGTCTCAACATCCATTAGTATATTGCTGTCACATTTATGTGCAAGCCTTCAAGTGAAAATACATAACTCATGTAGACACACGACATAGTAACTAACAGTCTATTACAGTATATTGGTGTGAGTTAATCAGACATCTTATCTATTGTTGTTGTAGAGTAAATTGATTACCGGTGAGCATATTGTTCACAGCATCTATCTACAAACGCTGTGTCTTCTTGCTGTTGGTCTTGGTCTGGATCGTGTGCTCTGCTTAAATCAGGGTTTACCTCATCACGGATCGGTGCGAGTCGATGAAACTGGTTCTTTGTATTCATGGCTAAGCAACTTTGCTATCGCAATCAGAGCTGCTGATTCGTTAGCTACTCGATCACCATTTCACGAGTCATTCACGGTGGCTTATGAGCGAAGTGAAGTGGACACTTCAACGAAACATAGAGCTCAGGTATGTAGCAGGATGTGTGTGTCTATATCGGTGCACGTGTATGTCTCTGTCTGTGAACCATCCATTTGTCTGCCTTCTGCTTACTTTTATCTGTGTGTTTTCTTTTGTTTTGCCTGTTTTCAGTGTGGTCTCTATTGTAGACGAGGTTTGCTTACTATATTGTAACTTAAGAGATCGGGGTTTTGTCTATCATACACTTGGTGTGTATGATTGTCTGTAATGTGTTTATGATGCAGGATAATTCTGCATGGACGTTAGACATGGATGAGCAAATCATTCTATGGGCCACCCAACATCCAACTGAGTGGCAGTCAAGAGGAGATTGTGCTGTGTACACGTGGGGGAGTGGAGGACATCATGAGCTCGGAGAAGGCATTGCACCAAGCAAGTCTCCAGTCAAAGTATCATCTTTCTCTCATGCTGCTCAGGTTATGTTCCAACTTAATCAGTCACAGAACTTGTAGAAATAGATAACTTGTTGGTCACTAAATAGTAACTAAAACCTGTTTGTGTAAGTAATTGGCTATCCTTCTGGTCTAGTGTACCATGCTTGTGTTCCTAGGTTGTGTGTGGTCAGAATTGCACCTTTACAGTGAATCCATCTGGATATTTGAAAGGAATTGGGCAAGGGAGCTATGGTAGACTTGGAAATGGCAACTCTGATGATCAGTCTTCTTTGATCCCTATCTCTACACTTCAAGGTAAGGGACGCCAAGGGTTGTAGATAGCTTTGAGAGTCAATTACCTCCAGACTGCTTGTGTTGTTTTGTTGCACTTTAGCTATCTGTATGCTTGTCGTTCACTTGTATATGCTTGTCACTTGCAGTTTATCTGTCGTTTACAAACTGTCTGATTTGTGTTTATTATGAATGGGCTAATGACGTCGGATCATTTATGTCTTGTTTGTTTGTAGGGTATGCGATTGTTAAAGTGGCAACATCACTGGGAAGTGATGGACACACGCTAGCACTAGCTGACAGTGGAGAAGTGTTTAGCTGGGGAGACGGAGATTATGGTAAGCAAGTAACAAACAATACTCTTAAATGTCTGCTCATGCATGTATAGGTAGTATCCCATTTATAAATAAATATCAGAGAACGTTGTGATCAAGGTTTTCTGGTATCTTGAAACGTGGTTGTTTGTTGAGCTCGACAAACGTACTAAGGATTAAATGATGCAGACATTTCATATTTAACCATGTCATGCAATGGGATTGAGACTGCAGGGTGGCAAGTGAAGTCATTGGTTACCAGCTACTGTTTTATTTGTTAGCTTGAACAGTGTTTTAGTGCAGGTAAAGCTGTTTGTAGCTATTTATTTGAACTCTTACAGCCTAATTAAATAGACACTATTGTAATAGTAAATTGCCTGATTTGTTACAGAAAACTAACACTTTTTTAAAAGCCTGTTTTAAATAGTATTATGTATTATGTTTCGAATTGAGGCCACAGCATGTTATATAGGATTGAAATGTCATTTTTTTGTAGGAAAACTTGGCCATGGGAACAGTGACAGGCAGCGTCGTCCTCGTCGTATAGAGGCTCTACAAGGGAAAGAAATTGTTGACATTGCATGTGGATATAAACATTCAGCTGTAGTGACTGTTGATGGAGAACTTTACACATTTGGAAATGGTTCTTCTGGTCGATTGGGTCTGGGGAATACGAACAACAAAAACAAACCACAATTTGTTACTGCACTGGTAGAGCACAAAGTTTATCAGGTAAGCAGCAACAGGCGTCTAGTCTTTTGCAATTGAAATCAAAATTTTGTCATGTACAGGGTTGGTGTTTTAACGTATGATTTTGTGAACTTAAATTAAGGCATGGTCTAAGGAAGCCTATGTGAAATGGTGTGTTATCAGTATTGACTATTTGAATGATGTTATGTGGGTACTATTGTAGTATCTTGAATGGCTATAACAAATTAGCTACTCGGATATTGGACAACACACCACAAAATGGGTCTGCAGCTGAGGGCAGGTACATCAACGACAATGTCTTATAAACAGCAAGCTGGCGATCTACTCTAAAATCTAAAACACACACATATAAGTAGCATGCGTTTCAGACGTTTCTATTGGCGTTTCAGTATCAGCTTGGCTTTGCATTGTGCTCATGAATGCAGTCTAACGTCTGTAACAGGGCTCTTGGACATATGGCAGTTTGATTCAGTACATAGCAGCTGTACATGCTAATATAAACATGATGTACACGATGTCATTGTGCTAGGCAAGTGCTAAGTAATAGAATCTAAATATTGATTACGTTATAACAGAAGATGTAAACTTAAGAACATTAGGTTTTGTATCAAACATAGTCGCTGATTTTTTAGTCGCTATGTGTTGCACTCTGGTAATCTCTGGCTGTTTTGCTAGGTTTCTTGTGGTTTGGAACACACAGTCTGTGTGTCTGCTGATGGTCAGATTGTATGGTCATTTGGTTGTAGTGACAATGGGAAGCTTGGTCATGGCTCGACGGCAGACAAGACTACGCCTGGAGTAGGCTATTTATCAGATGGCTAATTTAATGAGTTTGATAAATTGTGAATGAAGGTTATCGAAGCTTTTCAAAATTTGGGAGTGAAGAAAGTCTGCTGTGGGGCACAATTTACTGTTGCACTGCTGAGAAACGGTTCAGTCTACACATGTGGGCTTGGTAAGACATTGCAACTCAGTTGGTTGTACATTGGACAGTAAACTACTGTGAACCATAGTGTGTTTGTATGTGATTCATGTGTATTTGTTATAGTTAATACTAATATATTTTTCTCGCACTAGGACATACCTAGCGCAGTTCCCTCGTTGGGCAACAAACAAAACATTGTTAACATCAACACAAAACACCTAAGACCTATAGCAATAGAACAGTTACTTTAAATATTTTTTTATAATGCAAGCAAAAATGTTTATGTCAGTCACTGATCTTATTCATGTGCATTTTCCAGCCGTGACATATTACTAACTGTTAACAGAGTCTACGGCTCTCTTCATGAAGAGGACACAAAGTGAATCAATTAGAGAATGCCAGAATGGTTTGAGGAATGCGTAGTGAAAGTACGAAGACAACAGATTTCCATCTGATGCTTTTCCAATATGCCGTATTAATCAGTGTAATGACTGACACTTTACTAATTGATTTGCTTGATAATTACTGTCTACAACTGTGATGTAGTAGGTTACAATGTTATAGGACGTCCTGCTTGCTGTGTCCATGTGTGGTTTTGAATTGTAGCATTAGTATTGTGTGTATAGTTTGGGTATAATGTTTCGTTACAGGTCAATATATCGGTGTGAGGGATGGTAATGACAACTCCGTTCCAAAGCAGGTGATCAGTTTTAACGACAAATTGGTGGAAGATATAGCTGCAGGGGCAGACCACACTCTTGTTCTTCTGAAGAGTGGTGAAGTGTGGACATGGGGTGCAAACAGTTCTGGTCAGGTACGTACCATGAGTTTCTACTTGTAATGTACTTGTTGTTTGGATGTGTTTAGGTGTTTGTAATTATGTGTTGTATGTGAGTTTCATACTCTTTGTTTGCTACAGTTGGGAATTGGATCAACATCCAATCAGCAGAGTCCACGACATGTCACAGAGTTGGATGGGAAAAAGATACTACAAGTGAGTTGTTGACGTTGCAACGATTGTGTGCAATCTATCTGTGAACTATGTGTACAGTACACATGTTTCTTGTGTACTTGGCGATGTATGTTTAGTACACATTAAATACGAACGTGTTATGAAACTAGGTTGTAGTTATTTCATCTGATGTGAGGTTTTAATTAAATCGTCTGCTTGAACACCTGTAGATCTCTGCTGGAAGGTCACATAGTGCTGCTTGGACCGCCGCTCCATTGCCACGTTATTCTTCCAATCAGTTGAGACCTATTCAACTTGGATTACCATCGACTATTCCTGCCCAGTACACAGCATTACGAGAATTACAGCCAGAAATTGTCCAATCACGGCTAAGAGTGCTTCATCATTTCTCTGCATTGATGATGTCATCTTGGAGACTTTTCAACTTTACCGGATATCAGGTTGACTTTTCAAAATGATCATGAAAAGACGCAAACATAAGTATGCTGTTTAGGAGAGCTATCAGCATCCGGGTGTACAAGCTATGGTGAGTGGTCGAGTGAGAGGTCTTCTTACATCAAATGTACACAGTGCACCAATGACGAGGGCAATCAGCGTTACTATGATTCAAGGAAAAAACCACGGCCCACAGATTACAGTAGGGAGGATACCAAGAAGGTATGAAGCGCATAGAGCAAGCGATGTCTGTTACTCTATTAACAAGAGAAAGGCACTAACGTCGGTGCCCTGTAGGAATAGAACTTTACTGCCAGTGTGACTGTCATATCTGCAATGCATTTTCTAACGATAAACTTTCCTTAGTTAATCAACATTGATTGATGGTAAGAAAACCACAGAGCTGAGGATTTTTGTTAGTTTACGTGAATTACTCAGTTAATTAATTATGAAACTGTCAGAGTTAGAGTTAGGACAAGGTACGAACTGTTTGCCATATTTATGCCAGAAACTTTCACTTAATTGTTACTGCGACCAAACCCACTCAATAAAATATTATTGAGAGTATCCTGTAACCGCCATTTTCTGATTTATTTGATGCAGGGGTCGTCCGACAAAGCCAGTGTTTATTCAGATAGCCAGGCAAATTATTAAACTCAATCCGGCTGACCTGAGACTACCTGCAAGAGCGTGGAAAGTGAAGTTGATCGGCGAAGGAGCAGATGATGCTGGAGGCGTGTTTGATGATCTGATCACTGAGATGGTCCAGGTAAGTGAAGAAAATGTACTGTCAGAATCATTGCACATGTGGCTGAGGCATATACACATTGTATAGTTTAGTGACACGTTAAAGTTGTAGTGAATGTTTGTTTGATAGCTGCATATCATCTTTCTTTATGGAACTCACCGGCATACGCTTTGAACTGTTGCTATTTGAGAATCACAGTCTGATGTTTATGTATATTATTAGTTTTAGCAACTGAGCAATCTGTCTTGCTGCCTGACTAACATGTTTGTATTGATAAACATTTACAACATGGTTCTCAGATCAAGAAGGCAAACCAAGAGTTATCTTAATTATGATTGAGTCAACCATAGCTGCTAACTGTATGTATGTCTATTTGTCTGTCTGTCTGTTTGTTTGTCTGTCAAAGGTATTATATTCTTCAAATGATTTGTCTGTCTGTCTTTCTGTCTGCTCTGAACGTATGTATGTATGTCTATGTGTCTGTCTGTTTGTCTATCTGTTTGTCTGTCTGTTTGTCTGTCTGATGCCAAATTTGTATGTAACAAGTGGTCTTCTTATCTCTTCTTTGCACCCAGCAGCTATGGAGGTTTTTACTTTAACTTAATAATAGGCTGCACCACAGTAAATTGTATGCATTGGGGAAGGACTACAGAATTACTCATGTGTTTGTGGAAGAATAAGCCAGTAGTGTCTTTCTGTCTGTGTGGTTGTCTGTCCACTCATCTCTGTTTGACCATTATGTTTGCTGTAGTTGCTTAGCTTTCTAGTGTTGTAAATAGGACAGTTGACTAGATATGTTGTCGTGTTGTTAGGAACTTGAGAATGGAACTGTTCCTCTGCTGATCCCTACTCCAAATGCTGTGAATCAGGAAGGTTACAGCAAGGATCGGTACGTTGTTGAGTCCGTTTGAGACTCTTGCTCTGTCATTCTAGCTGTTGCCCTGTCTGTGTCACATTCTGCTTGCATCTTTGCTCTGTGTGCATGTTTGTTAGCTCATATTTGTCTCACTGTGTCTATATGTTTGTCTGATTGTTTATATATTTGTTTATTAGTTTTTATGTCATTTCAACGTTTGTGAAAATACTTCCACCTTTCAGATTTCTCCTGAATCCCCGGCTCTCATCAGACAAAGATCTGGAACTTTTCAAATTCTTGGGCATTCTCTTTGGTGTATCAATTCGCACAAAGAAACCATTAGACTTGCATCTTGCTCCAATAGTGTGGAAACAGCTAGCTGGCATGCCAGTCACACCCGAAGATATCGAAGAAGCAAGCATCAATCTTGTAGTGTCATGTTGTAACTACAGTTATTGCTAACAGGGTGTTATCTTTGTAGGTTGACATTTTCTTTATGCAGACGCTTCGTGGAATACTGAATGTTGATGCCGATAATGTAACAGAAGAGAACTTTTCTGATGTCATTCCTCTGGATCAATTTGAAGCCCCGGCTTCAGATGGCTCTTTTGTAGCAGTCGGACCCGGTGGAAGTAGCATACCACTCACATTCAGTAACCGACACGACTACGTGTATTATGCATTACATTATCGTATTCACGAGGTCGACACTCAGGTACGTAGCGTGTGTGTATGCCCAGTTGTACATTTGCATTCACACAACTGACTATATCCATGTAGTTTGCTTGTTGTTTTTTGTTTAGGTTGCTGCAGTCAGAGAGGGGATGTCTTGCATCATACCCGTCCCTGTTCTCTCGCTCTTCACAGTTGTCCAGCTCGAAGAAAGTGTTTGTGGAATGTCACACGTGCCTATATCTGTCCTCAAACAAGTCGTTAGGTAAGACACTTTGGCTGTTGCTTGTGATATGCATTGCATGTGGTAGCAAACTGCCTTGGTACTAGTCATACATCAACTTGAAGCATTGGTATTTCTGTTAGTGTTTGAAACCATTATGATTTGCCAGAAATGTTAAGTTTTAGTGTCCATTCAAATGGTATTCATTTCTCTTTTCACTTCTCTGGACATTTTCTGCCAAAATTTATTATCTCTAGACTAAAGCGTCACTCACTTTTTAGGTAGTCAAAGTTGCTAGTGGAATTTTTGAATTTACATTTTTGTAGTCTGTTGAATAGAAAATAAATTAAGCAAACAAATGCATACATTTGGTTGTTTCCAATTTATTGGGTACAGTAGTTGATATTACTGTACGTTACTGTGCAGGTATCGAGATGTTGACGCCAGTCACCAGCTTGTTAAGTGGCTTTGGGAAATCCTGGAATTGTTCAGTCATCAAGAAAGAGTGTTGTTTCTCAGATTTGTCTCTGGTCGGTCACGGCTGCCAGCTAATGTAACCGACATTCAACAGAAATTTCAGATAATGAAAGTCAGTCGGGTAAGGTAAACACAATTATTGTCACTGATGCAATTGCCACATCAATTAATATTCCTATAATGAATGACAAGATGGCGGACAGACAGATAGGCACACTGATGGAGAGGCAGACCGATAAACATATCATACTTTTCATATAACAGTTGATTTATGTATTTCTTTTCTAGGCTCGTGACAGTCTTCCTACTGCTCAGACGTGCTTTTTTCAAATCAGACTTCCGCCGTACAGCTCACGAGAGGCCATGGCTGATAAGTTGCGTTATGCCATTCAAAACTGTCGGTCGATCGATACAGACACGTACATGATAGGGAGAAATGCACCACAAGACGGTGACCAGTCTGATGACTGAATCATGCACACAACTACCTTCCTTTGATGAGATTCATTATCGCCACTACTGTTGTGTGTGTATAGTGTTAACTTATCGTTGACCAGTCAGAGTCTCGTGTAGATTTTTACAGGTCACCTCTGGTATGCATTGTTTTGGACTGCTATGTTTTGCTATTGGCCACAGATGGCTGTACAGACAGTAGATGTTATTTCACTAGGTAAAGTAGCAAAGACAATGCAGTATCGACACTCAATATGTCAGCCATGGCTGCAATAAGGCCATCTAATTACAAATGTAAATAAATAGTAAGTTAGCACAGTATTCTCCTACAGAGGGTCTCAATACAAGTGACAAATAGTTGGCTAAATGCAGAGACACCGACAGCCAAAGAGGCAGACTGGCATGGCAG